>NC_027754.1:12988736-13000875 GCF_000695525.1 Brassica oleracea var. oleracea
AAAAAGGAGTGAAGTAACCGTAAGTATTTGAGAGAGAAGAGAAATTTGAGAATTTAAGAGAATGAGAGGATTTGTGAGATTGAGAGAATGAAAGAAATGTTTGTATTGAATTGTGTGTTTAATTGTGTAACATACATGGTGTATTTAAAGGAAACAAAAGCAATAAGCACTCAATGGTGGAAGAATAAATAACTAGTAGTGGATTAGCCACTCCTCCCCATTTGGTAAGTGATATGGCCACTTCTCCCACTTCCTCCACTACTTCCCTTTGTTTAATTCTTCATGTCCACAGATACCTCTAGAGCCACGAAATCACACTTATTAGGCTCGACTTCGAAAACAAATGCGAGCCATAACAATAACTCGGGATGCAGCAAGAGCCACATCTTGATAATGCTCATCCAACCTTACACATTGAACAAAATATTAACCCACCACCGGGGACCAAGTGGCCAGTCGATGACGCTGGGATGTCCAACCGAGAAACATGACTCCCACAAAGATCAGAGACCCTGAAGACCAGACAGAGAACCAAGAACGTCGTCATGAGCTAACACCGAGAATCGACGTAAGATCCAAAGTGCCTCCACGGTGAGACATCAACAGAGGAGAACCACCGAGCACACCAAGAAACCACAAGAAGCCAGAGAGGAAGAGTCGCCACCTACAGGAGATGAAGCACAACATCATCAAAAGCAATGATGAACCAGAAGACAAAGGCTGAGCAACCACCAGAAAGACCAAAGACAGGTCATAGACAGCCTGCTTCAAATTAAAAACCGAAGGCCACACACAAAGACTGCCGCAGCACCAACAGACACACAGCAATCAACACTATGACGCTCGCACCTATGGAGATAACCTCCAAAGCCAACCTTGGCCAAAGAGTGTTGGGTATGTTAATTTAATTAACCAGGTGAGTCATTACAAATAAAGGGGCAACTTTGGTTGTTAATGAGGTTGTGTCTGTAACAAATAGCTAACCATAATATCATTACAATTTGTTGTTTTTCTTATTGCATTCTCATTTTTGTAAATCTCCATACTCATCTCTATACCTCTCTCTCACATGTGTCAACCTGAACACGTCTTTGAAATGCAACAACAAATCATTCTGATCATTAGAAATAGTCAACAAAAAATTAGAAACCTAATTTTTGCCGGATGTGTTCTTAGCCAATCCACTAGATCACACTCACATCAGAAGCAATCAATCTCTTAAGAACCACAAGAAGAATAAAATCTTTGTTTATAATAATACTCTAGTGATTTAACCCTCATTAAACATGAGATTGCAAATGATTTCAAATTGACCCAGCTGTATTCACAACTAAACCATTGTTCTTGATCAAACCAATAACCGTTTTGATTCTTAGCTCATTTAAACCACTGTATATATCATCTAACAATTGGATGCGTGACACCATTTCATTTAATGCTATTGTAATAAGAACGATTTTTTCAATCCCAAGCATGATAACATTTTCATAATTAGTGTACATGTCCGACGTATTAAATTATCTCTGTTGCACAAAGAGCGTCAGTTTGACATTTTACATGCAAACTAAAAGTGATCAAAATGTATTTATGTTTTTTTATTACATATTTTTATATAATCAATAATATTTGAAAAATAAAAATATTTTTAAGAACAATGCAGTTTGCAATTAATATAAAAATTAAAGTAAATATAAGTTGCACTATAATCTAAAATAAGACTTTTTGTTATAGAAATAGTGTCAAAATAACACTATAAACAGAGGAAATATAAGAAAAGTTTGGTAAAAAAAAGATATCATTTTCCTAATTAATGATAAATTTTGACCCAAACCTTTCTGATCTCTTTTCGACAGATAAAAAATTCGCGGGGGGAGGGGGGGAGTATAAAACAATGTCTTTGTAAGAACTTCATCTTTTAACATATTTTATTCAAAATACGGATATAAACTTAGCTATGACCGAAGTCGTACAATTTTAACAAACGATTCCAAAGTGAGATGATTATGAAGTAAACCAAAAACAATATTTGTTTTCGCTTTGATTGATTTTAAAGATGGATAGATCTTCTACCCACAGTGGTGGCCCTGGGGAAGTAAGAGAAGTTGGTGTGGTGTCTTTCGACCGCCAATAAGTTATGAATATTATTGGCCACATTTTGACACAATTTTTTATTAGCTCTAAGTGGTAGTGACATGTATAAAGACTCGCGAGGTTGAGGATTAACTACTCTCCAATGTTCTTTAGTAAATAATTTTATTTTGAGTGAATTGGCCCAAAATCTATAGAGAATTGACAAATTAGTAAAATGCCCAATATAAGATTTGTGTGGGGAGCAATTTGCAAGTGGGATATGCAAAATGACCAACCTGCCCTTATACTCCATTGGAAATAAGAAGCGTACGTAGATTAGAAGCTATGGGGTTTTTGTAATGATTGGACTAGGGTATAACCCCCGCTCCTATTATGTGAAACTAGATAGGTAGTTTGGGCGAATCAGAGGCTGGGCACGTCTGACACACAGCTGTTGCATGGCAAGGAAAATCGAGACAAAAGATAATTGGTAGTTTTAGTAATGATTAGCCTAAATATTATCTCCCGCTCCAAGTACGTGACACAGGATAAGTAGGAAAGTTTTGACGATCTGTCTATAAAAGGAAGCCAGTCAACGAGTAATCTCCATAACCTACATAATTAAAAGTGTGAGAAGGGTTACAGTGGCCAAGCTTATCACGCTTTCATGGCCGTGGTGGTGCGGGAACAGTGACAACGGGTTGCTGCAACTCGCCTACCTTCGAAGTGAGGGATGGACGTAGCATCTGACGCAGAGCTCTGACTCTTCTCCATTTCTGGAAATAGCGGAGGAAGAAATTGGGGTTACAGATAAAGTTAGGGTTATGTAATCGGGTATTTCTAATTGTGGGGTTAAAATGAGACATGTAAGAGCATCTGCATTGAACTATCAAGAGGGGGGTTCACACACGGTTCCCCAAAAAAAAAATATAAAAAGCCCTTTATTATGAACCTGTATCACAAAAGCTCTCCACTATGAACTCGTATCAACACTGTTCCGCGGGCTCCACGCCACATGGCGGTCCGCAAATGGTTTAATTACTAATTTTTTTTTTTTTAAATCAAACGAAAAAAAAATTAAAATAATCAAAAATGCACATTGGGAATCGAGCCGGTGGAGTTTGCTGAAGGGGTGCTCTAAGCTTGGGAAAAAACATCTGAGTTGAGACACGTTCTATATCTAGCCCAACAACGATTTCTTGTATAATGAGTTAGTAACTTATCATAAGATATAAGTGGCTGGTTAACAAGGCCCAAATACGGTATGGTGATTACCACATAACTCATGAAAAATCGATTTTACACTTTAAAAATGTCGAATTAGAGCAGGCTAGAAATTGTAAATGTGTTTGTGATTGTTATAGGCTAGAAATAAGATTACACAAAAAAAAATATCATAGCCAAATGACAATTTCATTAACCGCTTTCTAAACCATTTAGATTTAAACAATTAACTTACCATAAGATATAGGTGGCGGGTTAACAAGGCCCAAATATGATATAGTGATTACCACAGAACTCAAGAGACATCGATTTTACACTTTAAATATGTGAAATTAGAGCAGGCTGGAAATTGTAAATGTGTTTGTGATTGTTATAGCAGGCTAGGAATAAGATTACACGAAAATTAATTATCATAGCCAAATGACAATTTCATTAACCGCTTTCTAAACCCTTTGGATTTAAAAATGTAGAGTTAGCATTGCGCGAACAGAATTGTAAATGGCAAAGTGATTGTTCTAGCCGGCTATAAATACACACTTACAACTACTAATTGACATCAATTTTAGACTTTAAATATGTAGAATATGATTAAAATTGAAAATGTCTACGTGATAGTTCTAACCAGCTAGAGATAAAAATATACAGAAAATATTAATCGTAGCAAATGGTTAATCTAATTAAATGGTGATAACCACTATATAAACTAAAAATACGTATTATTAGCATAACGAGAGTAAAATTCTAAAAGTCTATGTTATGTTGTATCCGTCTAGAAAAAAGAATATACAAAGCTGATTCACATAGCAGAGTAAATTTACAACTGCCAATACATTATATTTATATTCACTTTACCCATAAGGCATCGATAATAAACTTTAAATATGTTAAATTAGCCTTGCACGAATAATAATATAAATGTCTTTGTGGTTTTTCTTGCCGGCTGGAAATAGGAAAACACAAATACACGTTAACATAGCAAGAGATAATTTGGAATTCTTAGAAGTTGTTCAAAAAAAACGGTAGACGATGATCGTTATTACATAGGGGTAGATAGTACAACACAACACCATAACAATGATCATCGTTGAAAGCTTCGGTCACTAAATTCAGAGGACTCCAATGTTATCTTCATAGATCATGACTGCAATCTTTCCACCTCCACGTCAAAAACATCCTATGTAATGCATTTTCAGACATCTATACCCCCAACAGCATGAGCTTGAATAAGAAGAGTTGTGGTAATGCCAAAGTCGAACTGGCTGTGGTTCTGGGGAATAGTATGGGGTCTATCAAGGGATAATGTCTTCAAATCTTTGGCATTTAGTTGTTTCCCGGCTTGTCTCAGTAGAAAAAGGAATACTTGGCAGGTAATTTTGTTCGACTGCAAAACTTCTGAGGACGGACGAGATGAATACAATGTATATTGGAAATTTATTGACAAGCGTATCCATAATAGAAATGATGACTACTAAAGTTTTCTACTCTTCATACCTTGGCCGATAAATGGAAGACCTTTCAATAATTAGAGACAACTCTCTGCTTTCAAGAGAGAGGCCACCAACATTTATGTCGCTGCAACAAGTATCAGGATTGGATTAAAAACAATTTTCATGGCGAAAATGATAGAACAACATTCTATATAAAAAATTAGCCGGCTAAGTAAGGTATTCTTACAATGGAGATTTGAGCTTCTCTGATAGTGAACGAAATTTGGCAGCATAGTCATTGTTTGGACTGCTACAAAGAGCAGTAACATGTGCTTCCCACGCACGCGTGAGGAATTGTTTATCACACTGGTACTCTCCCACTAGCGCTCTCGGAATAACCTTTGCTGGCTTGCTTTTTTCTATATGGCGGCACAAGAGGATCATCGTCTGCGGCATGAACTGGTACTTCTTGGTTGATAAATTGGTCGCCATGGGGAAAAAATAGACCCCTGTCGACAGTCTGATTTGAAAATAACAACAGAGGAACAAAATTGTCAAACATGTTTGGGTTCGGAGAATTCGTAGAATTCACAAAAAAAAACCATCACGGTATTGGCATCGCGGTCCACCAAAGGTGATGTTGGGTTATTGACAACGCCAGTAGACGAGGGTTCATTGAGGTTGTTTACAGCCGTCATATTAACATCGATCTGAAAAAGTGGTCAAATTAACAAACTATGTATTAGGAAATGAAACAAGTGTAAGTAAAGATCCAAACATGTACTATACATATCATCAGCAGTTTACCCTTAACAAGTATTTACAATAGTTATTCATAACAGCTAAATACATACATAACATATATGTTGGCGGGAAGATTTAGATAAAGCGTTAACAGCTAAATTGAAAACTAAAGTGGGGCTAGAAGAGCATAAAACAAAGAAAGATTACCATGTCTTCTCCAACTCCAGAAGCATCCTCAGCGCCAACAGGGGCTTCTTCAGCTGTGTATTCATCAGGCAATGGAACCTGCCAAAGCAAAGGGTTAACAAAACCATATCATTAAAACTACATAAATTAGTAGCATGTTCGTAAGTCTGTTTTTGCTAACATGTGTTCAGCAAAATGAAGAGGTTGCGTTGGACTAGAGTACCCAAACTCAAAGATAGCTTACCGTGTCATCTCCTATTCCATTAGAATTGCCTTCGTGCTTCTTCGAAATCTTCAAGTGTCTTGACATAAGAAACCAGCGGAAGCACCTAGAGAACGGTGGTTTCTCCACAATTTCAACAAGCTTCCCGAATGGGGACACTCTTACAGACTTGACTTCGTTTTCATCAAGTGCGCTCAAAATTTTGCTTATACAGTAAGGTTTGTGATAGGGGGATACCCTAATCCCCACTGGTTCCTCGCCAATAGCAAACATCCTAGAAGGCATAGAAGGAAAAGGGGTTGCTCCATCGGCGGAGTCCAACAAAAAAAAATTGAGTCTTAAAAAAAAATATTGAGTCTTGAGGTTATGATTGGAAACAGTGAATGAAATTATTAAAATATGGCAACGTGTCTGACATTGTACGTTTCGTGTAGTATTGTCAGAAAATAATATCGAAATAAAATTTGTCTTCCAAACATCGTAGCTAATCATCAGGAAGCAGTAAGAGTACAATAGTCATATAAATTTCGAACAAAGAGCCGAAAATCCTAAATGTGTATTTACCTAAATACTAGATAATCCTCGTGTGTACACTGTAATTACTCTTTTATTTTTCCAAAATAAATGTGCACAACATGCCATTTTTTAGTTATGCTTTCAGCACAGTATACGGGCCGGCTCTGCCTTGACCTCCCCGTCCTCTGTATTCTAGTCCGTGCGATGTGGATTGCAAGTTTGCAACTGCAACTCTTTAGCTTTTGTTGAAAGTTTAAAGGTTTTTCTCGAAATCATTTTTTCAGGAGGGTGACAAAAGATCTATTGAATTTGTACCCTAGTGCAAATCCAATTGATCTTCGTCTTCTTTTTCCAAAAAGATTAAAGAAGCAAACTTATTTGAACCCAAACCAAGCTAGCCTATTATCAGGTACGGCCCTGGACTAAAGCCTGTAAAACAAGAACTTTGGGCGCTAGAATATATAAGTTAGTTATGGGCGCCAAATGATCCATTGGTTCCTTTAGTCTAGTGGCTTTAGCATTCATTTTTAGGAGCTTCCACCCTAAGTCACGGGTTCAATGCCCAGCTTGGGCTAAAATATATATTTTTAATATTTTTGATAATAACGACCGGTTAAGACACACTCTTTTTTTTAAAAAAAAAAGGGTTTGACACGTTCCTTTTACACAAGATACAGTTTTTTTTTTCAATAATTTAGTTTTTTTATATATAAAGTATAAAATAGAGACTAGATAAAAAAAACCTACTGTGTATGTCTTTTTCAGTTCTTCTCAAGCAGATTCTTTTTTTTTTCTCTGAAAAAATCGTATCCTCCATGATTATTTAATTTTCGATGCTCACTGGTATTTTTGCATTTCCCAGTATTTCATGTTACCTCTTTTCCGCTTCTTTTTTTTTTTGTTCTTTCTTCTTATTCGGAATTTTTATAACATGTATTAGGATTTATGGAATTTGAACAAACATAACATTCATAAAGTTATGTTTCTGAAAACTATTAAAGTAGATAAAGTTATGCACGTTAAAGTTAATGTTAATCTGAATTGATAATTAAAATTGCACTTTTTCTGTGTAGATTATAATTGTCTTTCAATCACTAATATCTCTCTGATTTCAGGTTTTTATACAGATTTTTTTTTAAATGATTAAATAAGCTGAAGATAATATTAAATGTATATATAATATGGTTGAGACACATGTGTAAAATATAAAAAAAATGATATTCTATTAGTGTTTTGCATTATTCTAATTTAATATTTAAAATGTAATATAAAAAGTCAATAATATATGAGGGGCACCATTTTTTATATGCGCTTTAGGCACCATTTCAGACCTGACCGGCATTGCCTATTATGCTACTATCTTTTAGAACCAATGTTGAAGAATCCGTGTGTTGCAGACTTGCAGTGTTAGGGTAGTTTCCATTGGCTAAGAATCAGTGTTTTCATTGATACATACAATTGCTGGAGACTTGTACATGTTCTTAAGAATCAAAATAGCGGTTAAAGAAACTAGATCATCCATATCAGCATGCATGACATTAGAACTTCATCTTTTACTTTACAAGTATTTTAAGAAAATCCATTTCGAAACACAAAATGAAAATTTACAACTAAAGTTTAAAGCATTTTATTATACAGCCTTATTTGTTGATTCTCTTCGAAGCTCGTAGTAGTTAAAGTAGTTGAGAAAATATCTTATGATTCATTAAATACTGAACACGTGGTGAGCATGTGAGCATACAGTATGGACATGCATTGTCTCGACATATCATATATGAAGGTTAATGGAATGCTATTTATGGTGGAGAAGGAGAGTAGGAGCCGGCTTTTAAAGGCAAAAAGCAATTTGTGCTCTACTCCCTCTCCATTCATTTTCCGCATTTAATAAGTTGTTTTTTTTTTTATACTCCCTGCGTTCCCGAAAATAAAATTTTCTAGAGTATGCACGCTTACTAAGAATTTAATAAATATTTATAATTTAATTTATTTTTTATTTTATAATACACTTTCCAATAATTTTTCACCAATGAAATATAATCAATTCAAATATTCTCAATTAATGTTGCTAAAAAATTAAAAAATTATCTTAACAATATAGAAAATCTATCTTTGTGGACCAAGAAAAAAATCTAAAAAAATTTACTTTTGAAACGCAGAGAATATCTTTCTAATCTACTAAGGTTTCATTGACAAACCTGATACTTTATTCGCGATTTTTTTTAAAAGGAAAATATTATCAGAAATCAGATTCTCTTGATCCGATTAAATCATGCTTCCATTTATATCAGAAACAAAACAATAAAAAAACTCCAAGTAATATGATGTTTTTAAATAAAAAAGTAAAATAAATAAAAACTAGTAGTAGTTGCCCAAAAAAAGATTTTTTAAACAATATTTTAACATCGTTAGAAAAACACTAAACCCTAAATTTTAAATTCTAAATTCTAAACACTACACTCTAAACTAGGGTTTAAGGATATGGTTTAGGGTTTACCCAAGGGTTTAGGGTTAAGGCTTTAGTGTTTTAAGAATTAGTGTTTATGTTTTAGGGTTTAAGATTTATCCAAGGGTTTAGGGTTTATCCAAGGGTTTAGGGTTTATCCAAGGATTTAGTGTTCTACTGACGGCCTTAAAAATATTTTAAAAAATCTTTTTTTTTGGCGACTACTACAATTTTTAATTTATTTTTACCTTTAAAAATAAATATATATATAACTTTGCAAAATCTTATTATTTTGTTTACTTTTTTTAAAGATATGGAATATGAAATAACAAAACATTATTGATTGGTGATCCCAAGAAAAACTCTATATGGACGGAGGAGTATTACTTCAGTTCGATATTTGGTTAACAAAGAGTTAATTAAAAGAGTGTACGGGTAAAATCATTTAGGTACAGAATAGTCCATGTATTTCTGCTCCTCGCTGAAGTCATCTATCTCAAAATATCAAACAATTTTTAAACTCGCTTCTTAGGGTGGAAAATCTGATTAATCCCGTAATTGGTTTTGGAATGTGGATTTGCTTAGTGCATACACCACCCTGATAATGTTAGCATCATTCGCGGTATGGCAGTCAGTAGGTTTGCTTAACCGGATTCATATAGATGGAAATTTACGGTGTCAGGAAAATATACTGTTAAATCGGATTATAAAAAAGAAAAGTTATATTGAGACAATTATTTAGTCCAAGAATTTTATGGTCCAGATACAAAGTCTTTATTGGCATTTACATGGAAGTTTCAGTGTTCACCGAAGTTAAGGCATTTTTTTGAAAAATAATATCGGACATTCTACCCGTTACAAAATATTAGAGATCTCGTAGTATAAAATGTGATACTCAGTGCCATATGTGTGGATCGAAAGAAGGATCGATAAATTATGTCTTGTTTGAATTTCCCCCACAGCGGTACAGATATGGGCTATATCACAAATTCCTTCTACCCAGTGAGTTTTTCCATGTGCATCGCTTTTTGCGAATATGGATTATATGTTTTGGAGACTATCCAAGGAACCTGACTTAAGTTTTTTCCATGGATATTTTGGTACATTTGGAAGAGTAGAAATGATAAAATTTATAATAATAAAAATGGGAACCACAAGAGACCTTGTGTATTGTTGTAATCGAAGGAGTGCTGTTGACTGAAGCACAATTAAAGATATTTATCCACCAAAAAGGAGACTGTGGCTCCCTCTATAAATATGGGAGATATTGTATGGTGTTTTGTGGATGGAGCATGAAAAGAAGGAAATGTTCCTAGAGGACAAAATTGGTTTTGTAGTAAAGAAGGTTATACTGACCGCATGATGGGAGACATGTATATCTGATGAAGTCTATCACCCTTACATGCATAATGTGAGGCTCTGATCTAGGCTATGAAATGCATGAAGACCTTTAATTTCCAAGAGGTAGTACTTGCAACAGACTGTTCTTAATTGTTGAAGATGGTTTTTACACCGACAGAATGACTGGCCTTCACTACTCATATGGAAAAATTTAAGTGACGAATTTAAGAGAAGTAATGAGTTATTCCCCAAATTCTCAATCCAACATATTCCAAGGGCAAATAATACAATGGCTGATAAGCTTGCGTGTGGTGCTCGGATTCAGCATTCTGATATGGTTTGTTGATTCATTTCCACTGAAATAGCTTCCGCGTCTCTAGTGTAACATTGAACCGACAATCTTAAACACTCCTCCGCTAAGGACTAACAGCTACAGATGTGACCCAATCAAGGGATGATTTTTCCGTTTGAGAAGAGGGTGGTTAGAGTTGATTTGAGACTTGAGAGCCGCTTTGAAAATCTGATCAAGATGTTGACCGTTTACGCACAACAAAAGGTCTCGTTGAGCGAAACTTTAATCCGACAAAGAAATAAGATCAATAAAAAGATTAAAAAAAAAGAATCTGATCTAACAAAATCAAAAAGTTTAAACAAAAGATTTTAACTCTGCTATTTCTCTCTCTGAAAGATTGTAGAGAGAGATGTTAATTTATTTCAACACCAAGAACTGATCTAGATTTGATTTAATTCAACCCTACCACATTTCTAAAGAAGGTAGAAACACTAACCTTGATCCATGCTTGGATGCAACCCCACCAATTGATGTTCTCCTCTTTAACCTTTTCATTTTGGTGATTTCCTTGATGGACAAGAAATCCCAAACCTTCCTTAATCTCTCCTTTTGATAATCAGTATTGTTGTTTTGTGTGTTTAGACACTACAAGAAAACTGCGCAATACCGATGGACAAATCCGTCATAATCTCGTCGGGAAAGTCGCATACCGATGGAATACCGACGAAAAATGTCTGTCGGTATCATCTCGTCGGTATACTGATATTCGTCGTAAATTCGTCGGTAAATACCGACAAACATATTTCGTCGGTAAATACCGACGAACATATTCCGTCGGTTTTTTTCTAAAACTTCCAACGACACATATCCGTCGGTATTTATAGAGAATACCGACAAAGAGAATTCGTCGGAATTTTCAGAAAATACCGACGAAGGCATTCCGTCGGTAACTGAAGATAAAACCGACGACTTTATTCCATCGGAAATATGTAGAAATTCCGACGGATAACTGTATCCGTCGGTATTCCTTTTTTAATTAAAAAAAAACAATTTTTATAATTCTTTATTTAATTTCAGGAAAAAATTGATAATTTAGAATTTAAAAACATTATAGATATATAAATTCAACATTATTATACATTAAAGTTATAAAAAGTAATAAAAAGTTTTTGAAAATTAAAAAAACAACTAAAGGTTCAGAAACTTAACCTTACTATGTTCATATCTCATTTCTTGTATTACTTCAGAGACATAAGTGTTTTGAATAGGGTCAGGTTCCATCTTCTTCATATCAGTTTCTGGATTTGTATCTGCGTCACACAAACCACCTAAGTTCCATGTCCCATTCCTGCAACACCCAAAAAGATTCAGACTCTTGTCTGATGATTAATCCTCATATAATATTGCGAAACAGACCTGTAATGCACAGGAGAGAAGCTTCCGAAGAAGACATAACTACTCTCATGATCTAGTTTCTCTAAGACCCATGACTTCCATGTCTTTAAAGACTTCTTAAACCCCTCCATTACTCCCATTGTCTTGTTCAGTTTACCTCACTCCTGAAAATAACAACCTCTGCAACAACAACAATAACAAAAAAAAACCATTAAGAGAACTCATCCATCACCTTTGCAGGGCTGAGCATAGATTAGTAAAATAACCCCCAATTTTTT
>NC_027754.1:13001268-13002314 GCF_000695525.1 Brassica oleracea var. oleracea
AAAACTTCAATCCCGGCCCTAAACTAACTTCCAAATCCCTAATCAATCTCAAAATCACATAAACCCTAAAACTAACATTGTAACCATTGAAATCCCATGAGCAAAGTTAAAAGAATTGAAAATCTTACATGACTGGGTGAAAGAGGAGGTCGAATTTGGGGGATTTCGCCGGAAATCGCGAGGGAGGAGGAGGGAATCGCCGAAAATCGCAAGGGAGGAGGAGAGGTTGGGCGGAGAGAGAGAGAGAAAAAGGGGAAGAAATGAGGAAAAAAGAAGAGATTTTCTCTTATGTATTCATTTAACAAACTGACGGATTACCGACGGGTTTTTTCCGTCGGTATTTTATCTACCCGTCGGAAATCCGTTGGTTTTTTAATATTGGCGGTTTGCTGAAATTTTGCGCGGTACAGCTTGACTCGGGTAATTTTCTAAATATCGACGACCTTATCCGTATATTCTTCGTCGGTATAGTTAATTCCGTCGGTTATTTGTCGGAATATTCCGACGACATACCGACGGATTACGGTTTAGAGTTTACACAGGGTGTCTAAATTATTTAAATTTGTTATACGACTTTCTAAAACCGATACATTATGTTATATAATCATAAAACATTCTCAAAAAATGTTCTAAATATATTTGAGTGCTACAACTTCTGAGAACTGGCACAAGCCAACTTAAAAGTGTATGATGTTGTTCGAACGGTTTTGATTGATTGATTATATACGGTTTTGATTCAATGATTATATATATGTCATGTTCAAAGTTTTAAAACTGTGAGAATACAATGGGTAGATTTGTTGTCTGATGTTATATATGATATTTAATACAACTGTAAAAAAACTCAAACCTGTAAAAAACCGAAACTCTAAATTGATAGTGTCCGTCGGTATTCCGTCGGTATATACCGACACATTTCCGACGAACCCCTAGAATTTGAGGGGTTCGTCGGAAATGCGTCGGTAAATACCGACGGAATACCGATGAACCCCTAGAATTTGAGGGGTTCGTCGATATTCCGTCGGTATTTACCGACGGAATACCGA
>NC_027754.1:13003253-13003741 GCF_000695525.1 Brassica oleracea var. oleracea
TGTTTCAAAAATATTGCAAATAATTCATATTTTTAAATCTATGTACCTCTCATATTCAAGAATGTCTTCGCAGTTTGTAAGCAAATATGTGTGCAAATGAGCATGCTCAGCTACGGTAAGTATCCGGTCCGTTGACTTTCCACTATGTCGTCCAATTTGTGTAAACATGTTTGGCACATAAACATAATAAGTTGCCCTTTCACCTCTATCATCATGCCGTGCAGGTCTTCGACTTTTTGTTCGAACTTCTGATGGAAAGTAGTATTCAGCAAAGTTTGAGGTTTCCTCATTGATGCACTGAGCCACTATTGATCCCTCCACCTTGCTTAAATTCTTGACCTTCTTTTTCAGATGAAACATAAACCGTTAGTACAAATTCATCCACCTGTACTGCACGGGACCACCGAGTGCCGCTTCTCTCGCAAGATGAATAGCAAGATGCTCCATAACATCAAAAAATGATGGAGGAAATATCTTCTCGAGGTTGC
>NC_027754.1:13003893-13006977 GCF_000695525.1 Brassica oleracea var. oleracea
TATGACAATTAATTTAAATTTTAAAGTACCTGCGGTTGCTTCGTGGACATTTCGTGGCAATAGTGCGGAAAACGCAAAAGGAAGGAGGCGCTGCATCATTACATGACAATCATGGCTCTTCAAGCCAGCAAACTTCCCCTCACTTTTGCCAACACAATTACGCAAACTTGATGCATAACCGTCTGGAAATTTAACACTGTGTGTTATCCAATAAAAAAACTCTTCTTTTGCAGTTGCATCCAGTCGATATATGGGAATAGGACCTTTACCGTGCTCACCAACATGAAGTTCTTCGGGACGAGCACAAATATCAACCAAATCCAGTCTTGACTTCAAGTTATCCTTCGTCTTGCCTTGGACATCAAGGATGGTGTTCATCAAATTGTCGAAAAAGTTCTTCCCAATATGCATGACATCTAAACAGTGCCACAACAAATGAGTCTCCCAATAGGGCAAATCCCAGAAGATACTCTTCTTATGCCAATTATGATTTTCCCCTACACCATAAATCGGTTCATGTCCGTTTCCACCCACGTCTGCCGTTCTATCTGCACCAAAATCTCTTAATTGTTCCTTCAACTTTTTGCCACTTACTTCTTCAGGTGGACTGTCAAACACCCTCTTGTTCTTTGTAAACAATGTCTTACTCTTACGATATGGATGATCGTGTGGTAGAAATCTCCTGTGACAGTCAAACCAACACGATTTCCTACCATTTTTTAGTTGGAAAGCATATGTGTTGTCTTGGCAATAAGGACATGATAGTCTCCCATGCGTGGTCCATCCAGATAACATACCATATGCTGGAAAATCACTTATTGTCCACATAAGTACTGCTCGCATCAGAAAATTCTCTTTCCGCGAAACATCGTATGTATGAACACCGTGCTCCCATAATAATTGCAGCTCATATATCAATGGCTGAAAAAACACATCCAATGATCTCTTAGGATGATCTGGCCCGGGAACGAGAATTGAGAGGAACAAAAACTCCCGTCGCATACACAAATGTGGTGGTAAGTTGTAAGGTGTCAAGATTACCGGCCACAATGAATATTGTCTTCCATGCTTTCCAAATGGACTGAAACCATCTGTGCATAATGCAAGATACACATTTCTTACCTCAGATGCAAATTCTGGATATGTTGATTGAAAATGCTTCCACGCCTCTGCATCGGAAGGATGTGTTATCTCACCATTTGTTAAGTGCTCTGCATGCCATCTCATTTGTTCTGCTGTTCGTTTAGACTGATATAACCTCTTTAATCTTTTAGTCAACGGCAAATACTACATTCGTTTGTATGGCACCGGAACTCTTCCAGTCGTATCCTGATAACGAGGTTTTCGACAGAATTTACAATTCTCCCTATTCTCATCTGCTCTCCAGTAAATCATGCAGTTATCGATGCATACATCTATCACCTGATATGGTAAGCCAAGACCAGCGACCAATTTTTGTACCTCATAATATGAGCCAGGTGCAAGAACATCTCTAACAAAATCTGCAATCGCATCCACACATTCTTCAGCCAAATTATAGTCAGTCTTTAGCGCCATCAATCGACTTGCGGATGATAAAGGTGAATGCCCATCTTTACATCCTTGATACAATGGCTGCTTAGCTGCATCTAACATTTCAAAAAATCTTCTGGCTTCTAGATTGGGTTGTTCTCGTTCTCCTTCCTCCTCACATGGGAAATTTTCTAAATTGGGTTGTTCTTGTCTATCTCCTTCCTCTTCACCCGACGGTAAATTTTCTCCATATGCATCATATACCATCTGAACAGTCCCTATCCCAAAATCTACATCCGTGGTAGGTTCATCTAACCTATCGGCAGTTTGAGGTTCGCTACTACTACCATACTCAAATCTTTCTCCATGAAGATACCAAATCTTATAACCACGTGTAAATCCTTTCAAATATAAATGACTTCATACTTCCATTTTTTTTACATGGATATTATTCTTACAAGTAGAACATGGACATAATAAATACTTACTTGTTCTTGCTTCCGGTTGACTTTGGACCACCCCTATGAATTCTTGAATACCAAGTGCGTATTCCTCAGTAAGTAAATTTGTATTTGGATCCATATGAGGTTGATCTAACCAAGAACGGAAATTATAAGGAGTACCCATAATTTATATTGTTTTGTTGTGATTTCAATGAATGAAGGAGAGGTCGTATTTATAATGAATCTGGAAAACTTCCCGACGGAAAATATTCGTCGGTATTCCGTCGAGAATCATAACGGCTAAATTAACGTCCAAAACCCGTCGGTGTTCCGTCGGTAATTTAAACGGATACTAACGGCTACATAATTCGTCGGTATTTCGTCGGGAAGTGCAACGGCTGCAAATTCGTCGGTATTCCGTCGGGAAGTGAAACAGCTGTTCAATCCGTCGGTATTCCGTCGGAATATACCGACGGAATTCTGACCGAATACCTAAATAGTCGGTATTGCTTCGGTATTTTGTCGGTATGTGTCAATTTTTTGCAACGGTCATATATTTGTCAGATTTTTGTCGGTTTTCTGTCGGGATCATATGACCAAATACCGACGAAAGTATTCTGTCAGGATGTTCCGACGCAATTCCGACGAATTTGCCGAAATATATTTCCGACAAGTTTTCGTCGGAATTCCGTTGGAAAATCCTGACAGATTTTTTTCGGCCGGTTTTTCCGTCGGTATTGTCCGTGTTTTCTTGTAGTGAGAGAGACTCGTTTTCTTACGTACATAAAAGACAATGCACACGAGGCTTTTATATTAGTCAAAGGGTTGTGTGTTGCAATACAACTCTTCACAATTATAATAACCGTAACACACGTATACTGATATATATTATATACCATTACTTAATGTATATAACATATATGCATATAATTATGAGATTAAAGACATTTATGAATATAAGGTAAAGTAGGAGGGTTATCAATACACCCGGATTCTAACTCTTTAATCGAAACCGATCCATCACGGTATCATCTTTTATATTAGAATCTAAAAACATCAATATATGAACTTGAATTTTATATTAAACCAATAGATACATAGGTCACATAAAATATAAAATATTCTTACA
>NC_027754.1:13008206-13009778 GCF_000695525.1 Brassica oleracea var. oleracea
TAAAATCACAAACTTACTCCCACTGATCTTAATGTAGATACATCGATCAACAATGATCTCTACAAAACCATATGAAGTGATGGTATCATTAAACTTTATATACCATTGTCGAGAAGCTTGTTTTAGTCCATATATTGACTTTCTCAGCTTACACACCAAATTTTCTTTTCCTGTGACCACGAATCCTTCTGGTTGGTCCATATATACTTCCTCCTCAAGATCTCCATTCAGAAAGGCGGTTTTCACATCCATCTGGTGAAGCTCAAGATCATAATGAGCCACCAAAGCCAAAACAATTCTAAGAACCAAAGTCTTTGAAACTGGAGAGAAGGTCTCTTTATAGTCAATGCCATCTTTTTGGGTGAAACCTTTAGCAACAAGGCAAGACTTGCGTCTTTCAGGTTTACTTTTCGAGTCACGTTTAGTCTTATAGACCCATTTACAACCAATGGTTTTGAAACCATCAGGCAACTCTACTAAGTCCCATACATGATTATCATCCATAGATTTCATTTCTTCTTTTGAGGCATCAAACCACTCTTCAGAATTGTCACTTTCCATGGCCATTTTGAATGAGATCGGATCGTCATCGATGCTTAAGTCACATTCATTTTCAATAGTGTAAACCACGTAATCGTTTGAAATGGTGGATCTTCTTTCTCTTTCAGATAGCCTTAAAGGTATTTGTAGTTCACTATTCTCTTCTTGAATTATGACATGTTCATCAACAGTATTTTCAGCTAGTGGGATTGGCTCATCATTATGTTGTCCTATTGTGTCATTGGAGTCTGATGCAACAATAGGAACAACTACTTCAGGTGGAACTTCAACCTGAACTTCATTAATGTCCACTTTTTGTGGTTCACCACTCCCACTAGTTTCACCGTTTTCAATGAACCTAGCATTACCCGAATCAACTATTCTCGTACTATGGTTAGGACAATAAAATGTATACCCCTTTGATTTTTCAGGATAGCCAATGAAAAATCCACTGACAGTCCTAGAATCAAGTTTCTTTTCTTGTGGATTATATAGTCTTACTTCTGCTGGACAACCCCACACACGTAGATGTCTTAAACTAGGTTTCCTTCCCGTCCACAGCTCATAAGGAGTCTTAGGAACTGCCTTACTAGGAACCCGGTTCAGCACATACGTTGCAGTTCTTAATGCATATATCCGCAAGGAAAAGGGTAATGAGCAATTACTCAACATGCTCCTAACCATCTCTATTAAGGTACGGTTCCGCCTCTCAGCTACACCATTCTGCTGAGGAGTACCAGGCATTGTGTATTGTGCACATATGCCCCTACTTTCAAGTAATTTTGCAAATGGACCAGGACATTGTCCACTTTCATCGAATTTTCCATAAAATTCACCACCTCTATCAGATCTCACTATTTTAACCTTTTTATCTAACTGCCTTTCCACCTCGTCAATGAATATTTCTAGAACATTCACAGACTTGGACTTTTCATGCAGTAGATAGGTATACCCATACCGTGAGTAATCATCAATAAATGTGATGAAATATTTTTCGCCACTCCATGAAGGAGCATCGAAAGGGCCACATAT
>NC_027754.1:13011039-13059182 GCF_000695525.1 Brassica oleracea var. oleracea
ACTTTAATATATATTCAGACTAATAGAAACTTTAACACTTATATTTTGAATAACCTTTGGGCAATATTTAAATATAAATATTTTCACTGATGCTAATTATATATTCTTTAATATTAATCATATCAACATTAGTCAAATAAATATGTCATCTTTGGATATACATATTATTCACTATAGTAGAAAATGATTAATTCTTTTCTTATTATTAATTATATTTAATGATCCACCTTTGGGTGATCTCCTAAAATATAAATAATAATTTAATTGATCAATCAAACTTTTATGTCATTTAGCATCCTTGATCAAGATCAATTATAAATTCTATAGATTTTAATATTTGTAAGTAAATAACAAGATAATTTTGGTGACTAACATGTTATAAACTATACAAACATTAAAATATTAATAGGTAAATTTATCTTAATATTATGTTATATTTTCATAACATAATTTAATAATTTTTTTTTTTAAACCATGCATGCACACGTTTGTTCCATGACACAACTTCTCATTGCTGACTTTTCATACATGTGTGTAGTAGCCGTTAACACGTCCAAAATTTTAACCATAATGAATTAACTATTTCAGTCATAATTATGAATTCAAACGCATTCATTTTTTTTTTTTTTCTTTTTTTTGATAATCCAGGTATCCGGACTTTAGTCCGACTATCCCACCGCGTCCAACCGGAACTGGCGAGGAAGGTCTTGGAGGCCAAACGAAAACCATGTTAAATCTGCTGTGACCGGGGCTCGAACTCGTGATGGCGGGCACCTCAGCCGAGGTTCCTTTACCACCAGACCACGAGGCCCGGTTTTCGAACGCATTCATGAATCAACGAAACCAGCAATTTATGTTGCTGTAACTTAATTGAGAAAAATTAATTGAGTAAAATAATTAATTCTAACCAATCTTTTTGTAACGGCGCACTACACAAACCCCCTTAATCATGCATGTGCCTTTATCGTGAAACCCAGATTTCACGTTGACACTTTTAAACAATTAAAATTTATGCAGAGATGTGAATCCTTCTTGCCTTTTAACGGAACACTAGGTGATAATCCGCGTCCTGCGCGGAGCGAGGAGATTATTAAAGTATTATAACTTTTAATATGTAGACATAATAAAAGTTAAAGGCATAGTAAAAAAAATATATCTAAGAAAGTATGGATTATAGCGAGGAATTTTAGTATGTAAATATAAATTTATATGCGATGGCCATTAAAATTAAATTGTATATTTGTTTGCATGCGGGTAAATTATAAATATAATATTAAATGAAACATAAGCAATAGTCTAATAAAATATAAAAGGAACAATGTATAAAAAACAAAAGAAAATTAAAAATAGAGACAAAATAACTGCTGTCAATAATGCATTCAGAAGTCTTCGTTTGCAATCCTATTATGAGCAATAGCAAAGAGATTATCTAGAGAATTTAAAAATATTATTTAACAAAATATGTGAATGCATGTATTACCTCAATCTTAAAACATCAATTTCTGGAACACCAATGGGGTCGAAGACAATTTTGGAAATCTCATCAATGTTAGCAACCCTCTTAAGTCGGCCTTATTATGAAATATGTCAAATATTAGCAAAATATAAATATAATATCAGCTCCTATTAATCGATTGTATATAAAATAAATACAATAGATTACTTTGTCCCCAATTAATTTGCCAACACTGTAAAACACATAATACTATGTCTGCATCTATAGAATTCCATAAATCATTGAAAACATGAGCAAGTGCACCATAAGCGACACTTAATGACGACGTTACTGTAAAAGAAAAAAAGAAGGGTTCAAACCATGTGATACTATACAAATGTATATCTTTCTTTTTACAGATGTTGAATACTTACGGGATGTGTAGTACGAAAAAACGGATTTTGTGGTCGATGATACCATTATTTCCGTTCGTAAAAACAGATGGAATTAAATCTTAAAAATAAGAAGGACTTACATAAATTTATTATTTATTTAAGATAAAACAAAACATAAGAAATATAATTATTATTTTCATAATATAAATTATGAATATACAATAAAATTAAACATAGGCAACATGATAATAAAATGCGTAACTTTTTCAAACGCCTAATTGGTGAATTAATTAAATCTAGAATGGCTCTGATACCACAGGTTAATTTATTTCAACACCAAGAACTGATCTATATTTGATTTAATTCAACCCTAACACATTTCTAAAGAAGGTAGAAACAATAACCTTGATCCATGCTTGGATGCAACCCCACCAATTGATGTTCTCATCTTTAACTTTTTTCTTTTGGTGATTTCCTCGATGGACAAGAAATCCCAAACCTTCCTTAATCTCTCCTTTCGATAATCAGTATTTTTGTTTTGTGTGTTTAGAGAGACTCGTTTTCTTACGTACATAAAAGACAATGCACACGAAGCTTTTATATTAGTAAAAGGGTTGTGTGTTGCAATACAACTCTTCACAATTATAATAACCGTAACACACTTATACTGATATATATTATATACCATTACTTAATGTATATAACATATATGCATATAATTATGAGATTAAAGACATTTATGAATATAAGGTAAAGTAGAAGGGTTATCAATACACCCGGATTCTAACTCTTTAATTGAAACCGATCCATCACGGTATCATCTTTTATATTAGAATCTAAAAACATCAATATATGAACATGAACTTTATATTAGACCAATAGATACATAGGTCATATAAAATATAAAATATTCTTACAAGAGAGACTCCAATTTAATATGATATACAAAGTTATATACTTTTAAATCTTTTGTTTTTGTATATTAAAGATTAATTTTTTATACTTTACCTAATGCAATTTGTTTTAAACTAAAAAAAAATTAAAATCTAAAATATAAGTGGTATAACTTTAGTAAAAATAAAATAAAAATTAATAGATAAAATATTTATTTTTATTAATATATATATAAATTCCAATAAATCAGTTTTTTAATATGGAATAAGTATCATATTTAACGTGATTGTAGTCATCATTCTCTACATTTTATTAATATATATTACTTTTTTGAATAGATACACAACAATTTTTTCACAGTTTAGCACCCACCAATAATAATTCACTACAAGAAACAAACGCTTTACGACGACCGTTTTCGTTGTTTTTATTTTTTTTCACCTACCCATTTAATTAGACCAAGTTTGGTCAGACGAGACAGACCTCTTAGGAGCACTTCTATCTGTCTGTGATTAATATCTATGGGAAATAATAAATCCCCTCGTCCTAGCCTCTTTCACTAGTTGGTCCGCCCAACCATTCTCGCTCTGGGGAATATGATGCAGACTCACGCTTTCGAAGTTATCTTGTAAACTCCATAAAGCATCAATCTCTGAAGCAAAAACATAACCAATCCATCGGGCCTGTGGTCATATCCAATAGGTCTGAGCAATCCGACTCGAAGCGGATCGATGGAATCTTCATATCTCTTATACATGAAGCTGCACAAAGTAATCCTTCCATAGCAGCGTGTAAAACCGAGAGGCTTCTGTAACACGCACATAGTTCGAATGATCCAAAACCCATGTGATCCATAAGACTCCATCCTGTGCCACTAACATTTCCATTACCGATCCATGAAGCATCGATTTGGCAAGTTGGGATTCAAGGTATCTAAAGGGGTACTGTCTCAGAAACTGTAGTCTGAATCATCACGATCCTTGTCCACTTCCTACTCTTTTTGGTTAGCCTTTTTCTAACGTTCCGTGTCTACCATTTTTGTGGTTCATTCTCGTAAATAGAGTGTTACGAAAAATTAACAATGATAATGGAGTTGTCATAAATCACCATGTCGTAATGGAACGTTCGTCATAAATTCCTCGTAATAGTTGCGATGAAAAAAATTCGTCGTAAACACTATGCATATTTATTCATTGTATATTCGTAGTTAACCTACGTGGAAAATATCTGTCGTAAAGGCCTCATAAAGATTAGTTGTAAACTATTTCGTCGTTCACGATATGTAAAAGTTACGATGAATTTACATGGATGCAGATATTAATTCCTCGTAAAATATCACGACGAATTCACATGGACATACATGTAAATTTGTCGTAAAATATTACGAGGAATTAACAAGTCCTACCTCGTAAAGTGTTCGTAAATGTAACTACAAATTTATTTCGTTTGTTCTAATTTTTGTTTAGTAAAATAATAAATTTTAAAATAATTGGAATTATAAAATAATATAAAATTTATGAGATATAATTTTAAAATATTAATATTTAAAATTATAATAGAAAAACGGAAATAAAAACCAAAGATAGCGGTTGAGAACATTGTCGAAGAGCTTCGAGCTGCTCACGTCGGCTATTCTCTCTAACTCCACCTCTTCCTCCGTGGAATGGGTTGGTGGATCTGGAATCCCGAGTTCATGCTGTTTAACCTGCAACATCCTCTGCATTTGCGGGTTCCCGACCGCCAAAATGTTGAGAAGACCTTCGACGGATTCCAAGCGAGCTTGCGTCACATCCAAATCAGAACATAGCCGAGAGGACTCCTCATCACGTATCTGGGAATAAGAAGATATTGTCTTTGGACATTGTTAGCGGATCATATTCCCAGCGTCCAGTCTTTTTTTAGGGACCACCTTAAAAAGAAATAAAAATGATGTAAATTATATGAAGTTATTAAATTAAAAATAATAGATATAAAATAACGAAAGAGTATGCTTCCTCGAAGATTTTTTCTACCTCTTTTGTGAACAGATTTTTAACCAAAGTTATAGAGTTTTGTTCATCCTTCACTGTAATAATACCTCGGGGTTTGCATCGATAACTTCGTATATCAACTATACGACCATTAACTAAAATATACCCATGGTTAACTAATTGGCGCGCTTGAGGAATAGTCAAAGCCATACCCAACTGAAAAAGGATGTTATCCAAACGCATTTCAAGTAATTGTAATAAAACTTGACCCGTTGACCCCTCGGCTTTTCCGGCGATACGAACATATTTAAGTTATTGGCGTTCTGTAAGACCATAATGAAAACGTAATTTTTGTTTTTCTTCTAAATGAATACGATATTGAGATTTTTTTTCCGGAGCGTGATTGATTTCTAAGATAGCTTCCTGCCCTAGGCCTTTTACTAGTTAGTCTCGGTAAAGCTCCCAGACGGCGTATTTTTTTAAAACGAGGCCCTCGGTAATGTGACATAAAGACTCCTTTTTTTATTGAAATTGTACAAAAACTAAACAAAATTAAAACTGAACTAAATGATAATGATAAATAACGTAAAATCCACTCCAATAAACTATTGGAATACAAAGAGTCAGAAGATATATTCTATGGATATACAGATTTTTTTTATTGTATATACAATATATATAAATCAATAAATCACAAAAATTTTCCTTTATTTTCTTCATTTATTTTGCCAAGATCTAACCCTTTTACCCCAATATATATTCCTATATGTAAGTTTATATGACATAATATAAATGGCGTGGTAACTCTTGGAAAAAGGTGAAAGAAGTCTTTTCAATCTTTAAAAGTACATTAAAAAGCATGTAAAAAATGAAAAATTATGTAAAAGCTGGCTATCGGAATCGAACCGATGACCATCGCATTACAAATGCGATGCTCTAACCTCTGAGCTAAGCGGGCTCAACTAAAATAGTGTATACAAATTCACTAAACTACTAGATCGTATTAATTAACTATTCTATTCATATTTTTCCTTATCTATTTAGAATTCATCATATTTTCGATATTCTAGAACAGAATATAGCTCAAATAAATAGTGACTATCATTAAATAAATAAAACAAAACCTTAATGAATTAATATAATATAGCAATATATCGACTTTCTAATTTTGATTTCATGAGTTTCTAAATAAGAAAATTTTAATTAGACCGGAAAGCTTTTTTTTAAAGTTAAATGATATCTGATTTGAAAGTCTTGTTTTTTTTGTTCTAACCTCATGCGATTATTATTATTTTATACTTTTTCTCTTTTTATATTCTTTATTATTTTATAGAATTATTAGAATGAATATTCGAATATTCATTTCGAATATAATTTTTTAGAATTATTCGAACTTCAAATCTACGAAGTAGACTTATAATCTTTTTACATTGCACATTGTAGAATTCTAAGTTTCAATAATGATCATAAATTTCTTTTCATGGAAGTAAAAAAAACGAATCGACCGTTCGACTATTTCTTAAAATTGAAGACAACGATGAGAAAAGGAAGAACATATATATGTTCTCTAATATATAACCATATTGAATTGCAAATACAAAAATGATAGAATCTTTGTTGATTAAACTAAATCAATATGGATGGGGCTAAAAAAAATGCAAGAAGATACCAAAGAAATAAGTATCTGTATGTAATGAATTCCAAGGTTTCGTCATAAGAAAAAGTGGAAAGACATCATAATGAGATCCTAATCTCAAAGCAAAAAGGGGGATATGGCGGAATTGGTAGACGCTACGGACTTAATTGGATTGAGCCTTGGTATGGAAACCTACTAAGTGATAACTTTCAAATTCAGAGAAACCCTGGAATTAACAATGGGCAATCCTGAGCCAAATCCTGGGTTACGCGAACAAAACAGAGTTTAGAAAGCGGGATAGGTGCAGAGACTCAATGGAAGCTGTTCTAACAAATGGAGTTCAATCCCTTGTGTTGAATCAAACGATTCACTTCATAGTCTGATAGATCCTTGGTGGAACTTATTAATCGGACGAGAATAAAGATAGAGTCCCATTCTACATGTCAATACTGACAACAATGAAATTTATAGTAAGATGAAAATCCGTTGACTTTTAAAATCGTGAGGGTTCAAGTCCCTCTATCCCCAACCCTACTCCCTAAAAAAGTCTGTTTGACACCTTACCCTTTTTTTAGTTATTCAAGAATTCATTGATCTTTTTTCATTCATCCGACACTTTTACAAACTCGAATTTCTTTTCTTATTATATACAAGTCTTGTGGGATATATCATACATATACAAATGAGAAAGAACTATCGATTTGAATTATTTCGAATCTAAATAATTTTTCATTCTAAAACTTAGAAAGTCTTCTTTTCGAAGATCCAATAAATTCCCGGTCCAAAACTTTTTTCATTTACTACTTTTGCGTTTCTTTTAATTGACATAGACCTAAGTCATCTCATAAAATGAGAATGATACTTCGGTAATGGCCGGGATAGCTCAGTTGGTAGAGCAGAGGACTGAAAATCCTCGTGTCACCAGTTCAAATCTGGTTCTTGGCATAGGATTGATTAATTTTGATAAGTTTATAGTCTTCAAATTAAACGTATCTTTAGTAAAAAAAGTGCAATAATCCTTTATCCCCCTCTCTTTTTTGTTCATGTTGTGGATCCATCCGTTCAAAAAAAATGTATAAGACTTTATACCTAATACATATTCGAAAGGAAAGTTCTGGTTGAAAGAATAAAAAAAAGTAAAAAAAAAGATCTATATCTATCTATCTATATCTATCTATAGTATCTATCGTTGAAGGGCAGAAATACCCCCAAGATTCATTAGATTAGATACAATAGAAATAGAATTTTAACCCCCCCATTTATTGTATTGCTTTCCAATCTTATTTATTCATTCCCAGTTATGTGACTAAAGTTGACTAAGTTATGTGCGCGATACAAAGTTCATAATGCAGAACTCTTTTTTTTTTTTTAGTTCATCCTATTGGCTCGGCTTTTAGGAAAAAAGTATCTTTCAAATTGGAGATTAAGCTATCTATAATAATATGAATAAGACCTTAATTCTTCTGTTTGTTTGATCTAAAAACGACTCGAATTCAAAATATTCCGCGAAGGTCCGTAGTTGTAGAAACTAAGACTCATTTTTATCATTCAAATTTTTTATCATTCAATAAGCATCTTGTATTTCATAAAAATTGGGGGCAATATAATCCTTACGTAAAGGCCACCCTATCCAACTTTCGGGCATTAAGATCCGTTTCAGCCGCGGATGGCTATCATAAGTGATTCCTAACATATCATAAGATTCCCGTTCTTGAAAATCCGTACTTTTCCAAACCCAGAAAACAGATGGAATTCTGGGATTACTCCTGTGAGTAAATACTTTTATGCAAACTTCTTCCGCTTGATTGACACCATATTCTATTCTCGTAAGATGATACACACTGGCTAAGAGGCCACCTGGTGCCACATCATAGGCACATTGGGAACGTAAATAATTGTAACCATATACATATAAAATTACAGCAATAGAATCCCAATCTTCGGGCTTTATTTGTAAAGTCTCTATTCCTTGGTAATCGAAGCCCAACGATCTATGAACCAGCCCGCGTTTGGCTAGCCAAACGGACAAAGTGCCCTGCATCTTTTTTATTTCCCCCACACCTTTTTTATATAAATTTAAGTATTTCACATTTACCATGAGTTCTAATTTATGAAGATTTTTTTCTTATTCTCTCAAATCCTCCCTAATTCACTAATTCGTGGGAAGATACTGGGCTTTTGTATTTAAAAAATGTTTCAGTAGAGATCTCTGAAGTAGATGATGGTGGATAGAGTAATTCTTGATCATAATTTCCAGTCTGTGTACTGCGTACAACAAAAAACTTGTGATTGGTAGTAAAACACCGATTACCCCGTTGAGGTCTAATTCGATCCTTATAGATTTCTCTAGCTATTTTCTTACGAAGCTTTGTTATAGCGTCTATAACAGCCTCTGGTTTAGGTGGACAACCCGGCAAATAGACATCTACAGGAATTAGCTTATCAACCCCTCGAACAGTACTATAAGAATCGGTACTGAACATCCCCCCTGTAATTGTACACGCTCCCATAGCAATAACATACTTTGGTTCAGGCATTTGTTCATATAATCTCACTAAAGAAGGAGCCATTTTCATTGTTACTGTACCTGCTGTTAAAATAAGGTCCGCCTGTCTAGGACTTGATCTTGGTACTAGCCCATAACGATCAAAGTCAAATCGGGAGCCTATTAATGAGGCAAATTCAATAAAACAACAACTGGTACCATAAAGAAGCGGCCATAGGCTGGAAAGTCTTGACCAATTTGAAAGATCATTTAACGTAGTTGAAATAACTGAGTTTTTTGTTGTTCGATCAAGTACGGGAAACTTAATGGAATTCATAATTGTTTCAATGGTTTTTTTTTTACTTTTTTTTTATTGTTATTGTACAAGTATTCAGGAAACGAACTAAGACCATTCCAACGCTCCTTTTCGCCATGCATAAACTAAACCAAGAATTAGGATAAGCACGAAAATGAAAGCTTCTATAAAAGCGGATACCCCTAGTACATCGAAACTCATTGCCCACGGATACAGAAAAACGGTTTCAACATCAAAAACAACAAAAACTAGAGAAAACATATAATAACGAATTCTAAATTGTAACCAAGCATCCCCGATCAGTTCTATACCTGATTCATAACTAGAAAGTTTTTCCGGCCCCTTCGTAATTGAAGATAAAACCTCGGAAATTAGAAATGTCAAAACAAGAATAGCAATTGATATTATTAAAAATGCCCAGAAAATATCATATTCGTAAAGCAGAAACATAGACGAACTCCTATGAATGTGGAAAAAAATACCACTTAGTCAATTCCAATCGGAGTGGATTGGGCAAGGGATTATAACTCTTGCGTCAAAAAAAAAATTCAGGTTAATCGAATCATTTATTTTCGTTTGGTTGCTTTGGTAGACGTCTCCTTTTAAGATTTATTGATTGTAATCTTATTTTCAGTACACTTATTACTTAATATTTCCATGTTTCTATTACTAATAGTTTCTCATATTAATAATATAATATTAATATTATTAATAACTAGTAATTTTTTTTATTTCTGTTTCTTAAATTTGCTTTATGTTTTATTTAAAAATAAAACAAATTGATAAAAATATCTTCGTTTTTAAAATTATGACGTATCAAAAAATCCACTTACGACTATGAAAATGAATGAATAAAAAACGTTTATTCGAAATTATAAGTATCTATCTCGATATATCGATAGATAGTGATTGGATCCACTGAAATCAAATGAAATCAAATTTGGTTTTCCGTTTTATTCTGAACGACCCCCAGGACTTATGGTTTAGGGTATGAGAGTTTTTTTTATGAACCAACAAATTGAAAGTAACCAGTTAGAAATAAAGAATACAATAATAAGTCAAAAATTATCCAATTATTTGGATTTGAATGTCATTTATTAGAATAAATTTATTAGTTAGGGCTATACGGATTCGAACCGTAGACCTGCTCGGTAAAAGAGCTCGAACTTATTATTATCAAAATGATTCGAACTCTTTCAAAGACCCAACATGCATTTTTTTTTGCATTGGGCTCTTTCATTAACTGATAGAAAGATCAGTTAGTCTACCATATTTTTTCTTAAAAAAAAAAGATAAGAAATGGTTCCAAGTACTCTGATTGATTATTTTTTAATTCTAATACAATACAGAATAACTACCAAAGTGTTTCAAAAAAGGGTTCTCTTGACGTAGGTTTGCTTTTGGTCTAGATCAACTTAAGTTAAATATAGTCTCTAACATCCTGATTAAAAAATCAAATATGAAACTTGCTACACCTTAAGGTTCATAGGACGAAAAGATCATTTTTGAGTTCCTTATACTCATTCTGCCTAGCATTAAGTAGACTGGGTATTCACCCTATCAATATCTCAAATCAATGATGGGTTCTATTAATTCCCTACCGAAATGGGGTACTTTAATAGGACCTAATGTCAGGCTATTGTTCTCCTCTTTTTCCTAAAAAAAAGTCATGGAGTAAGACATCGATTTATTAATAAGATCAATCAATTGGTTTGATTGCGTGATGGACTCCTCTGAAAAACTTTGGCGCACGTGTAAACGAGGTGCTCTACCTAACTGAGCTATAGCCCTTGTGTTTATGATCCACATTTTATCTTATCATGTAGATAATTTCTTGTCAAGATTAATATTATATGATCGAACATTATATCTCTTTCATCTCGTTGTTTATTGGTATTGCTTAGAAATAATATTGGATTTATAATCCTATCGATGTGATAAGTATCCCCGTGCCTTCTCTTTACGATGATAAATAACCTACTTAACTCAGTGGTTAGAGTATTGCTTTCATACGGCAGGAGTCATTGGTTCAAATCCAATAGTAGGTATAACTTATTAGACACCATGATCAATGGTGTCTAATAAGTTTTTGTAGCCAGCTTTTAATTATTTTTCTCGCTTTTGGATCCTATTTTTTTATACGTCAGCTAGTTACAAAATCAAATCGTATTGAGAGCCTCGACGCGTGTCCGAGCTCGTCTGAGAGCTAGATTTGCCTCAATTGTTTGTCTCTTGCCTTCAGCTTTTCTCAAGTTCGCCTCTGCTATTTCAAGAGTTTGCTGAGCTTCTTGTGGATCAATGTCACTATTCTTCTCTGCATCATTTACTAAAATAGTAATTTCATTATTGCCTATTCTAGCAAAACCGCCCATCAGAGCCATTGTTAACCATTGGTTATTAAGGCGTATTTTCAAAATACCTATATCAACAGCTGTGGCAATCGGCGCGTGATTTGGTAATACGCCAATTTGTCCACTATTAGTAGATAAAATGATTTCTTTTACTTCTGAATCCCAAACAATTCGATTCGGAGTCAGTACACAAAGATTTAAGGTCATTTCTTCAATTTACTCTCCATTTCTAAGTTCGTAGCCTTCGCAGTAGCTTCATCGATGTTACCCACTAAGTAAAAGGCCTGTTCAGGAAGAGAATCAAATTCTCCGGAAAGGATCAAATTAAACCCTCTAATTGTTTCCGCTAGCCCAACATATTTTCCCGGAGAACCTGTAAATACTTCTGCTACGAAAAAAGGTTGTGATAAGAAACGCTCAATCTTTCGTGCTCTTGCGACGGTTAAGCGATCCTCTTCGGATAATTCGTCCAACCCCAGGATAGCTATAATGTCCTGAAGCTCCTTGTAACGTTGTAAAGTTTGCTTTACTTGTTGCGCAGTTTCATAATGTTCCTCGCCAACGATTCGAGGTTGTAGCATAGTTGACGTTGAATCTAAAGGATCTACCGCTGGATAGATACCTTTAGCAGCTAATCCTCTTGATAGTACGGTAGTCGCATCTAAATGTGCAAATGTGGTGGCAGGAGCAGGGTCAGTCAAATCGTCTGCAGGTACATAAACTGCTTGAATAGAGGTTATGGACCCTTTTTTCGTAGAAGTAATTCTTTCTTGTAAAGAACCCATTTCGGTACTAAGGGTGGGTTGGTAACCCACAGCAGAAGGCATTCTACCCAATAAAGCGGATACCTCGGATCCTGCTTGTACAAAACGGAAGATATTGTCGATAAATAGAAGTACGTCTTGCTCATTAACATCTCGGAAATATTCTGCCATAGTTAAGGCAGTCAGACCAACTCAACAATTGGACGGCAACCCATCCGGAGACTGCTACATCAGTTGGTCTTTGTACAGCTTTTCTGAAAACACTGTCTTGTGTCTTATGTGTAGCCTGAAAATGGTCAGATAGAGATGGAAGCACTCCTTCCTTTGCGTCCTAAAAACTAAAAGTAGAATAAAATTAATGAAAATATAAAATAGGAAATTTTTTTTATTAAAATCACTTAGCATCTCTAGACGGAAACCGGCGTATGGTGTTTGGCCAGAAGTGTGAACCATCGGCAAATGTCCATGTTCGTCCCTCGTCATACGAGAAGCGGAGAACTGCACAGCGACTCAGAGGTGGAAAAGATCAGATGAGACCATCCCATACATCGTTCGTGGGTTGGGGGGGCTTCGGAGGGGGGCTTCGCTTCATTTCCTTTGAATTTCCAAATCTGTTTCAAGTCAGAGCCGGTGCTTGCTAGGATTGTTTTTTTCTTCCTTTTTAGCCTGAAAATAAAAGTTAGAATAAAATTAATAAGAATATTAAACATGAATTTTTTTTTTTATCAAAATCACTTACCATCTGTAGACGGACACCGGCATGGGGTGTTTGGCCAGAAGTGTAAACCATTGGCAAACGTTTGTGCTCATCCCTCATCGTACAAGAAGCGGAGCATTGCGTGGTGACTCAGACCGAGTGGGGGTTGGTCCTATAGCGGATGAGACCATACCACACTTCCTTTGAGAGGGAGAAGAGCTTCGCTTAATAGCCTTTGAACTCCCAAATGTCCTTCCAGTTGGAGAAAATGTTTATAGGGGGTCTTCGGTCTTCGCAACAAATGCCACCTTCACCTTCTCGCTAATCCCTATGGACAAATTATATTTTTGCTGAAAGTATACATTATTACAAAAACAATATTAAAATTATTTAAAAACTCTTAAATTATTTAAACAGAAATTTACCGCAAAACATTTGAACCATGTGGTCCTAATGTGCTCAGGTGTCAGAGTCCAGTTAAGACCCGGCTCCGTGAAATAGCCTTTGATCGTGTTAAAAAACTTTGTCCCACATGACCGTTGACCCCAAACCTGGAAAATAGCAATAACAATAAGTTAGAAAATTAATGCAAAACAAAAATAATATAAATTAAAAAGGTTAATTATTAAAAAAGTATGTACCAGTAAGTTCCTGGCTATCGATCGGGGTCCAAGACATCTAACCTTCTCGTCCCGGTTGGGCGAAAAGACCCTCATTGTATAACAAGCATAAAGTGCATCTCGCGGCACCAACAAATCAGGATGAAATCCGGCTGCAGGTGTATGAGGAGCACCATCTGGAACCGCATAAGGAGCACCATCTGGAACCGCGTGAGGAGCACGGTCTCAAATCGCATGTGGAGGGAGCGGTGGTGCAATGGGAGGAACAGAAGGAGTAGGAGGAAGAGGCGGTTGTGTAGCTCTATATGTGACGTCTGAGAGTCCGGAATAAAATTCAAAGCCGTAGAATGGCCGCCTGCTAAACTAGATGCGACAACATCTCCCGTGCCGAACATCTCACTATAACGTGGATGTTCGCCTCTATTCCTATGAGCAAAAAAAAAAATTAATCAGAAAAGTATATATAGCAATATCCTATTCCACAACCTAATCTATAAATTCCATGCCTAATCATCTAGCTAAGCCGCGTAAACAAATTATATAACTAAACTAACTACATAAACTACGTACAGTAGAAAATCTATAAATTAATATTTGATAAATTAATAAACACTATAAATTAATAAAATTCTCAAGTTCCAAGTTTGGCCGATGTAAAATGGGAAATTGCCACAAAAATCACTTTCATAATATCACTTTTTATGTTTACACTAACCACTTTTACCCTCATTTTTAACGAAATGTAAAAGACATTTATACCCCTAGGGTTAATTAATCTAGACTTAGGGTTTAGAGTTGAGGGGTGAGGTAGGGTTTTTGGAATGTAAAACTTAGGATTCTAATAAATATATAAATACTTAAAATATAAAAAAAATAAAAATAGTTTCAAACATAATTTTTGATTTCCAAAAAGAAATCTTTTTTAAAAAAATATGGAAAAAGAAAATTCAAAAACAAAATTATAAAAAACAATCGAATTTGAATAAAAAATAATTAGAAAACATAAAAAAATTACTTTATTTTTATTTATTTTTATTTTTTCTCTTTTTTATTTTTATTTAAAAAATTATTTATGATATATATAGATAACAAGGATAAAAGGACACAATTCGATAAAATAATAAGATACTAATATTTAGAAAATTTTTAGGTAAATATATGGTCCCATTAAAATAATTAATTAATTATTATCATATACATATAAATTTTAAACATATACAAAACTTTTTCTCTTCAAAATAAATTTTATCTCTAATTTTAGTTTTAGTTTTCTCAAATTACATATAAAAGTGAAATTGTATTATATGATACTAGGGCAAACCCGTCCTCCGGGCGGACGAGTCAATAAACTAATAGTGTAGTATGTTTTAAGAAAAATGTTTCAATTTTTCAAAAAATTATGTTTATATAACACCAACAAAATTTACTTAATCCAATTTCCTTAATTAATTGACTTAGTTAATGGATTAGTTAAATTTTGAACCGAAGCTTTCTCAAAGAAAAAAAATTGACACAGAAGCATTCTTCATTTTTATGAAACTGTAATGACCTGGTTTGCTTAACCAATTGGTTTAGTTAATGAATTAGTTAACATTTAAACCAAAGCATTTCTCTGGTTTTTTAACTGTGTGTATATATGTGTGCCGACATATCTAATTATTTATCTTTTGGTCAAAAATATACTTAATTATTTAGACCTTTTTCTATGGAGAAATTTTAATTATACCACAAGTTTAATACCAATTTTCAAATTTACCACTAATGAATGACTATTTTCAAAAATAACCTAAATTTGTGATAAATAACACTAAGTTAAGTTTTCTAAATATTTATAAAACATTTATAAACCCAAACCAGACCCTTAAATATTAAACTCTAAACAATAATCACCAAATACTAAACCCAAATGTTATTATATTTTGATTGATAGTATTTTTGAAAATGAGTACTCAACTTGTCGTATTTTAGACAATTTCTCTTTTTCTATAGAAATAACATAGCGATTAGTGATTTGATGAAAAAAAAAACATAGTGATTAGTGTAAGGCTATTGTATGTCTTTCTTTGAAAATGCATGGTACCTATCACATTCTATCTTCCTCTTTGTATTGGTTTACACTATGTGCATATAAGTTTCTAGCTGACTCTTTTTATTATAACTAAATTAGAATGAAAATTAAAATTTTCAAAGGTAAAATACATATATAAATAGAATTAACCATATAATCTATTAGAAATAATAAAATGAAAATAGTGGAAGTTCGTGTTGTATTCAATTGAGGGCAAAATATACATTTCTAAATGTTAACTAAAATTTAAATAGTTTCTGCTTGGCAATAATATAAACTGTTAATATTATCTTTAAAAAAAAGTATGTCCAGTAAAAGAAAGGACGGAACGTACAGAGCCTCTGCAGCTATAAAAATTGCAAAGCAAACATTTAACATCATACACAAAAGTTAAATCAACTGATCAAGACAGGAACGGTAACAGCCATAGTGTCTGAAGCACATACTCTCTGGTGTACCTGAAAGGACGGAACGTACAGAGCCTCTGCATCAGTTGGTTTGTTGCATGGATCCCAGAGCAGAGCCACTGAAAGATCATGTAAAAGGCAAAAGATTAGTGTCCGAGAATAAATGAACCTGATGGAGTACCACATAAACTGATACTAATCAACTTTTAATGTGTATACATAGGACTGTAGAAGTACTTCAGGTTCCGATTACCTTCATAACAAAGCTTTTAGAGTCAGTAAGGCAGCAATGGTGTGTCAACTAATCGACATATGGGGAACTGAAGTAAATATATACACCTGTATTGATATTCTAAAAGAGACATTGCAACACAAAAAGGGAATCAAATCTTTACCGGCGTATAACAACATACTCTATAAATGTGAACACTGATTAACCACACCTGCCAGTCCAAAATCAGCAATGTTAATGATGGGTTTAGAGAAGCAGATCTTTTACAACAACAACCAACACAGCATAAACATATATTATTCACAAACAACTAAACCATGATTGTAAGAGAGACATAGTGGCTAAAATAAATATTGTCAATATTCATAGTGGATGTTTGAAGCTCTGTATCGATTGACACCTCAAGGCTACCAATCAACTGGCTTAAGATCGGTTGGAGACAACCACACTGATACATTTAAGAATCATCTTCAACAATGTAATATCCCACTTACACTTATTTATTAAGCTCAGCTTAATCCTGCTTGCTTCTCTTGGATCCAACAATCTCTCCTGAAACCTGATCACAAACACCAAATCAACATCTCAAGAGAATATTTTGCACTAAACTATAGCTCATACTGTTATACATACGGTTCATGAATCCATAAAGAAGAACACTTTCTCATAGTCAGAGGCAAGAGAGAGAGATTGTGAAACTAAAAAAACCTTTGAACGCTGTAGGAGACAACAACGCTGGAGACTCCAGCTGGGATCAACTTTCAAACTTTCTCTTCCTGAAGTTTGGTTTCATTGTCTGAAACCGATCTACTTGTATCATCGTGGTTGATAACCTTTGGTTTCAGTCTCTGATCTTATCAGCCTCTGGAAACAAATAATGGTGATATTCTTTGTTTCAGGGAAGAGAATATATTTCCAAGTGATACATCTAAATCTGTTCAAATCAGCAAGTAGAACAGATGAGTAATCCATTATGATAAAAATCAATGATGATTATCAGGATGAGTTTCACCGGAAACCTGCTAATAATAAATAAGGTTCACCAAAAATAATAAGTCAGGATCTGGAAAGAATACTTACATTAACATCCACCATCAGCATATCAAGCCACATGAGCGCTTGACATTCCTGGCCTCCCAGAATCGCAGCAGAACACTTGCCAGACTTCAGATCGAAAAAAAACCCTCTGAGTTAGCCATTAAGCAGTGAATCTTTAGAACAATATAAGAGAGTCGAGTAGAAGAGTGAGGAAGAGATTGTGATTTCCAGAAGAAAAATACTGACCTATTTATACCCGACCTCTCAATTGATGGGATTAATCACAGAAAGGGATGAACAGATTTGATTTTTTGACAAAAAAAAATTAGGGTTAGCACAGACTATAGTTGACTGGGCCGAGTCACTCCCTTAACCTAAGCCCAATAGGATTGTACGTACACATAACGAAGAAACAGCCCAAACGACAAACGGCAACAAACGAAGAAGCGCTGCGTTCTGTCAGTGATACACGTGTCGTCTCTGCAGCGAACGACTTAATGACCTGTCATCCGACGTGTCTTCACCTGGAAAGAAAGAACTGTACTTTATATAAATAGATAGATAGATGTGTTCATCATACATAAAATATATCAATAATCTAGCAAAATAGTTCAAAATCAAATCTATAAACTCAAACTAACATATAATATCATGAATAAAATATTTTTTTCATTTTTCTACACTAAAAATATATATTTTTAATAAATATAAAAAATTCTCTTAAATTATAACTCTATCAATTAATAAATTCTTATAGTCCCAGCATTATTAATTTATAGATTTTTTACTGTAACTAACTAAAAATAATTAAAAAATCAGCTGGCAACATCATTTGGAAAATATTCTTTAAACAACTCGGCACATGCATCCATGCAATTCTCAGGTAAATTATGATCAATATTAATATTCATCATTGTAGCTGATAGAAACAATTTAGAGAGCATTTTTCTACAGCAGTGTGGATTTGCTAATTCGCAACATCTAACATTTCATATAACTTTTTTGAATCCAAGTTAGGTTTTTCAACGTTTCCAATTAATCTAGTTATTGTTGAAGTAGTTTCTGGAAAAGCATCTATAACAATGTCATGAAACATCTCATGATCTACCATCTGCTCTTCATGATGGTAATTATTTTCATTATACAAATGAATTGATTCACACTATTACGAGCATCCTTAAAATTACCATTACTACTAATAAGCTTCATTCACACCGATAACCTTTTCAATGTTGAAACCAAATATAGTAATGTGGTGTAAAAACTCTATTTACGAAATGGTTTCATACAATTTCACTATGGAAAAATTTTGTATTCTTGCACTTCTGACAAGGAAATAACATTTTATATATGTTTTCATGTGTAATCGGTGTACAACCAACCTGATACATGAATATCTCCAGACCTTTGAGAAATTCCTTCGTCACTCTCTCATCAGAATCTTTGTGCGTATACATCTAACTCCATAATTCGTAAATATTGTCATCGCCGGACCTTTTCTTTTTATCATTCACATTTTTGGAAGCTTTCTTTTTGTGTCTTTCATTCTCAAGAGAATGACATATATATATATATATATATATATATATATATATATATATATATATATGAAATTTTTCGTCATTGGTAGGTAAGAATTTAACAACAGACTTACAACGAAATGATTTACAAATCTTTTACATCGGTATAACAATAACATTATGAGGAAACTGGTTAGGTGTAGCCCACTACAAACACGTTTTCACCTCCATTTCACTTTTACTTTACGAGGAAACTGATTTACGATGAAACTTTGCTTTTGTCGTGAAGTTACATGTGTTTTACGAAAAAATATTGTTCTCGTAAATTTACTTGAACTTTACAATGAATTTATTTTTTCACGTAATATAGTCGTTACCTTGTCGTAAATATACATTGATTTCTGTCTTTAGACTGAATATCAGCTTAACATTAACTGATGTTTTATTAGTTGCAATAAGACACTTTTACGTTAATTGGATGAAAACTTCATCAAACGTGAAAATTTCAGTATAAATCTATGAGTTTCATCTATACCACTCATTTTGACCTAATGGGGAAATCTAGTAAATACAAAATAATTGTCAAAATTTACGTTAGGTAATGAAAATGATAATAGAATACAAAAACGAAATTATGACAGTTCTACCCTCGAGATTGTGAAATTATGCCACCACATATAAAAATATTTGCAATTAAAATTTTAGAAAATAAAAATATGTCACCGCATATAAAAATAATTTCAATTATAATTTTAGAAAATTCAAGTTTAGAAGAAAAATAAATTCTGTGAACTCTTGTAAAGTGTGATCAGTCCCCTTTCTAATTTATCCGTGAATCAAAGCAAATTTTTTTCCAAAATGACAGTTTTTAATTCATTATAGATTGAGAATTAAAGTGAAAAAATAATATTTTTGGATTATTTTTTACTCCACTCAATTTTTCACTCTAAATAGAGTTTATAGTAAAAATATTTTTATCTTACTCTATTTTTATTCTATAATAGAATAAATAATAGGTTTTACTCTATTATTTATAGTAATTTATTTTTTTTGTTCATCGCTACATTGTTTACTACTCCCTCTGTTCCTTATAGATCCATTTTTTAGAAAAAAAAATTGTTTTAAAAAGATACATTTTTTTACATTTTCAAGACATTAATTAATGAAAAATTGTACTTTTCAAAAAATACAATTTTGTTTAATAAAATTTCATTGGTTAAAAGTTATTGAAAATAGCTAATTAAGGAAAACAATGTATTGGAAAATACAATTTTAAATGTTTTCTTAATAAGTATGAAAAAACTATAACATGAATCATTTAGGAACGGAGGGAGTATAAAATAGAGTAATATTGAAGTAAAACCTAACTAAACTTATTATATTTTGAAGAAAAAAAAATAGATTAATCAATTTAGTGATAGTTTTACAAAAAAAAAAATGATTTTACAAAGAAAAAACAAATAGTGGACTAAATTGGGTAACGTAATTGTGTGGGTGAGCCGTGAAGGTAAGGTTGCTTGGTCGTGGACTTTAATTGCTACACGACGAAACTCAACTTTTTGTCCTGCATTTCACTTGGCCTTTTGTGTACAAACCAATTTTTTTTTTTTTTTTGTGATATCCGTGGGGGATCTCAGGCGGTAAGCCCAGACTAATCCTCACGAGGCCTTCCATCCGGGCACGCACGGTTATAGGCGGGAAAGTGGCCAAGGCGACTCGAACCCAGGGAGGCACTCCAGCTGGAGTTCCATTACCACTAGGCCAAGAGCTCTTGATTTGTACAAACCAAATTTATCATTTATTATGTCAATATCTTCTTTTTGATTAGCTTATTAATTAAAAGAAAATAGTTTTTTTTTTAAATAGGGGAAAAGTTGTTTAGATTCCTTTTTTCAAAGTCCCTCTATTTTTATAAGGGGAATTAGGCTATATAACCATTAAACAAATTATAATTCATTGTATGACAAAAAGACCTAGTTTGCAAATATGTATTGTGCCATTTGTATAATAATGTTATTATACCATTGTATACAACCGGTGAAACCTACACAAAGAAAACAATATTTAATTAATAATTTGTAACTGTAAAAAAGTGAAACGTGGTCTTTCATTGCTCACACATCTTTTTGAATTGAATTTCTTCTCACCAAAAGAACAATCAATTGTTCTAAAGAAGAGACAACAATGAAGTCATAGACGGTGAGCATACACAACAACTCTTTCATTTCTTTTTTTTTTTAAATCAATTGATTCTCACAATCATGCTTTTGTTTTCATACTCTGTTTCCGTTTCTGTTTTTGTTTTACAGACCCAGTGGTGAAGAACAACGACGGCGAGTCGGTAAAAGCATCGTCGTGTCGGGAAAAATAGAGGAGATGAAGACGATCTCTATATGGTGGTGAAGAATAATGATGGTGAACGAAATGAATGTGTATCAGCATGTCTAAAAAATAAGGATTGAAGAAGATGAACTCGCCGTCTATACTGTATTCGGTGAAATAAATAGTATAGTATATATTCTTAAATATAGATACCTATGTACGATTACCATACTATTTGAGACATATTTCTATACTACTCCACAAATTGTAATAATATGTCATGTTTTTAAATTTGATAGGTCTCTTCTTTGTCATTTTGTGTGATTGATTGTAATATGAAATTCTTTTTCCGAGTGTTGGACAAATTTGATTATTTGGAACATTCGTTTACTATACTACTTAGACTATATGGAATATAAGATATGCAACATGCTAACCAAGTAAATGTGCTTTCAAGTGTTTAATATTGGAAAACAATTTATAGATTGTATTTGAGTTTATAGGTTCCTGCCTAAGGTTTAGATTTACTAAGTAAATGTTTGGGTATAGTAAACCATATTATATACATTCTATTTGGGTTTATACTTCCTTGATTATGGTTTAGCTTAATCTATTTATTTAGGTTTAGGGTTTAGTAATTAGGATTTAGAGTTTAGAGTTTAGTATTTAGTAGTTGGTAGTTGGGGTTAAGATCAACATTAACTTCTTACATGCAATCATAAACATTTAATAATTTCATCAGTTTGTACTATTCTATTTATTGATTAGTGATTAGTTGATTGAGTTTAATGATTAGTTGGTTGGGTTTAGTTTATGTACGATTGGGATTGACATTGAAGCAAACATTACCACCTTCCATGAAGGCATAGCCATATCAACATTTGAGAAATATGGTATTTTGTTCCATTCTATTTGGGTTTAGGGCTTATACTTGGATTTAGGGTTTAATGATTAAGATTTAGGGTTTAGTATTTGGAAGGTAGGGTTGAGGTTTGAGTTTAGTGACCTTTTCATTATCGTTTCATTTCTCGATTAATAAAGAGTGTTTTATTTTGTTCTCCAATATGTATTATACTATGTATTTTGTTCCATTCTATTTGGGTTTACGGTTTAGTAATTAGGATTTAGGGTTTAGTATTTGAAAAATATAAGTTGAGGTTTGGGTTTAGTGATAGCAGTTTAGGGTTTAGTATTCAAAAGTTAGGTCTGTAATTAGGATTTAGAAGTTGTGTGTTGGGTTAGAGCCCTACACTATTTAAAAGTTAGATCTGGATTTAGTTTAATATTATAATATTTTCATATTTTTGTAATTGAGTTTAGGGCTGATAATTAAGTTTTATATTTGGGTTTAATATTTTAAAGTTTGGTTTGTTTTTAGTATTTAAAAGTTGTGTATTGGGTTAATATGGAATGCATTCTTTATTGAAAAGTCTTATATTTTATCTATTCATTTTAGTGTCATTCAGTCACCTAATTATAGTTTATATTTGAATTATGATTTATGATTCAGTATTTAGGAGTTGGGATAGTGTTTAGTATTTAAGGATTATGGATGTGGTTTTAGTCCTTCTGTACTACTTCGTGTGGTATGGAATATAACATTCAGTAAGTACATACATATGTGGTCAATAAATATGTAACGTGGATGTCTCTCTTTTCTCCACTCCTGGCCATATATTATTTGCTATAATACTAGCCATATTTTTCTTTGTCTACGTCAACTCACCTTCTTCCCTTTCACCTGCTACTTGTATGAGAAATGGTTAAAACCGTATCAAAAGAGACACAATTGTTAGTTACCTAATTATGTCAAAATGAGTGACCTGCACTTAATTATCTTCCCAAACTTAGCTATTTCGCAAATTCACTCTTTTTATAATGATGTTTTTGTTGAATATTTTTTAATCGCTTGTCACTGAAAACAATATATATATATAAAATCAAGATTAAGGCAATTTATAACTATTTGAAACTTACATATATTTTCCCAAAAGGTAATTAAGCAGTATTATTTTTTATTCATCATATGCATTTATATACTAGTAAAAAGATATCGGAGACAAAAAGAAAGGATCATGAATCAACCAAAGAAAATTTACAAAGTTTTTGCCACTAACTTCTTTTTAACAATTTTCAAAAAAATTAACAGCTTTTATTTATTTTATACATCTTTAACAATATGTGCGGTGAACACTATTTTTTCAATCTATCAAAGAAAAGTATGGCCCGAAAATTGATTATAAATATTTCTTTAATAAAGTGTTTACATCTGTAAATCAGCATTCTGAAGAAAGAAACAGAACCCAAAAGGTTTTTTCTCAGTACATAATATTCTTTTTAAATCTAGTCACCAATAAGATTTAGACAATTGAGAACACAACTATGAGCTTCGTCAATTAGTAGAAAATTACTAAATGACATTTAAACATTATAACTACCTGAAGTCAATAAACTGTAAGTATATTTAGATCTTTTATATTTTTATCCTGACATTGACGTAGGATTGTAAAGGTCCAAATTTGGAAGAAGGAAAAAGACAAGGTATGGACAAAACCAAACTTTTGGGTCTGGTCCTCCAGATTCCTCATGTGCGGTTGTGTGTTCCCTGTCTTCTTATTATAACCAAACTATCTCAAGCTATTAGTCTCTGAACCAATCTAAACGTCATACACATTTGAGTAATACAATACTGCGACCTTACACTTTTTGGCTTCAACATTTTAGTGGTTACGTTTTTGGTTTTTTGCTATCATCAAAGTTTGGACGCTTTTCTCAAAAAAAAACAAAAAAAAAAATCAAAGTTTGGACGCTTGTTCATTGTTTGGTTATGTTTTTATTATTGCTAAATGACCAATACATCTTCGTCACGGATTGGTAAGCTACCACTAGTCCCAAAGATCGTTTAGGAGTTCATTTGTTTCTTATTTTTTGCAAGGCTTTACCTAAACATAAATTTTTTTTTGTTAATCCTTTAATCCATGGTAGATATAATGAAGGTGTTTAGTATTTAAGGATCTGTTTGTTCCAAACGTAAAATATATGTTTCCTTCTAAAGTATTTTATTAACATGTATAATATTCAATTTGTTTTTCCCCAGTGATTTGAAAATCTATAAATATTAAACGAAATGAGAACACAGTTCATTTGTTTTGTGCGTTTTTTGATTTTTCTTTTCTGGTTATTTACCATCTATATCTGACAAATTATTATATAATTTATTTGAGTTTCTTGTGCACAAAAAGGAGACGAGTATATTCTACTTTAATAATAACACACAATATATAACTGTTGGCATATAAACGTATAAAAGAACATATATATATAATGAAATATTAAGACATGTTGTATAAAAAAAAATACTGTAAATCTTACTTAATGTAATGGATTATGGTCGTCAATCCCATAATCATTCTAATGACCAGTGCAAATACCAACTCAAAATGCAAACTAAGAACGCAAAATAAATTAGAAATATTTTCAAAAGTTATGCAATTAACTAGATTTTTTCGTTAATTGAGAAGTCAAAAGAGTACAACTCTTATCACCATACTTTTTTCGTTTTTATACCAACTTTTCCCGGTTGGTGGGGGAGATCGACTCCACACACAGCTAAACTTTTAAATATAAACTTTTGAAATATCAGATATGTAAAGTAGATCATTGCTGTTATGTGCTTCACAAACTAAAACATTGAGTACACAATTTATATCGTGTTATTTTTCTTCGTATCCATTACTTATCTGCATATTTTAAACTCTCGAAAATTACAAGTCGCTCCCGTCTCTATTTTGATCTATCGACCCTACGTAGATGTATAGTAGACTGATATTAATTTTAGAATTTTTTTCAAATACCATAAATTGGATACTACTTTTCAGATCCACGTTCAATAAAAAAAATACCCTAACATTTAGGTTTATGGTTTAGTGATTATTGTTTAAGATTTAGTATTTAAGGTGTGAGTTGGATTTATAAACTTTTTGTTTGACAAAAACAAGTTGGATTTATAAGCTTCTATTAATAATTCTTAAGCATATATAAATGTGTTTGATAAAAAAAAAACATTTATAAATGATTGAGAAGAGTTAGTTTAGTTTTTTCAATCGCAAATTTAAGATATTTATGAAAATGGTCAATCTTGTGAAAATAAATTAAAAATAATATCAAATTTGTGGTATTAGCTTCTAAATTTTAGGAGAATTATACGGAAATAGTGGGCAGAAGGTTTACACGTATTCATAGACGATAGACTTCCACATGATTATGAATATTGATGTTTTGAGCAAAAAAACAATGATGTAAATAGTTTATTAGATTTCGCCGTTGTGATCATTTCATTAGGTAGAGCATGATTAACTAATGATAATATGTATTAATTTTATGTTAGTGTAGTGTATTTAAATCATGTTAATTAATGTCTACACGTCACAATACTTAATGGTGCATTTACATGTACAAACAAAAGTAGTTCATGTAAGTTTACTTTCAGTCCAGATAACTATACCTTTTTAATACCAAAAAGTAAGGATTCGTTTTCATATAGTACCTCCGTTCCGACGAAAGTAAGATTTTTTAGAATTTTTTTTTGTTTCACAAAGATAGATTTTCTATATTATTAAGGTACTTTTTTATACTTTCGGAAAATATTAATTGAGAATATTTGAATTGATTAAATTTCATTAGTGAAAAGTTATTGGAAAGTGTATAATAAAGTAACAAATAAATTAAATTATAAACATTTATTGAATTCTTAATAAGCGTGAATACTCTAGAAAATCTTACTTTAGAGAACAGACGGAGTATGTTTTATTTATGGTGAATATTGATTTTTCCTATAAGATGCTATGTAGATGAACAATGAATACAAATACAGTCATTGTTGAAAAGGCCATAAATGTTGGATGTACCAAAATGCGAGCCTAATAAAATCGGTGGTTGGATGTCAATTAAGAACCATATATAGACCTAATCCATTTATTTTCTCCCTTTATATATATGCACAAAAGATACTAAAGCCCTTGTCTCATCTCTAAAAGCGCAATTATAGTTAAGAATGGTGGTTAACCAGAAGATATCCAGTCTCTCAGCCGCTATGAACGCCAAGATCATCGGTTCTGGTGAGAGGTCAATGGTATTGGCGCACGGGTTTGGAGGCGACCAGTCGGTTTGGGACAAGATAATACCGGTTCTGTCCCAATCTTTTAAGGTTTTAGTCTTTGACTGGCTTTTCTCTGGAGCCATCAAAGACCAAACTCTATACGATCCTTCAAAGTATAATTCCCTCGACCCCTTCTCTGACGATCTTATTGCTCTTATGGAGGAGTTGAAGTTTGGCCCCGTTGTGTTCGTAGGCCATTCCATGTCGGGCATGATCGGTTGTGCTGCTTCTATTAAAAGGCCCGATTTGTTTACAAATCTTATCCCTATTGCTGCTTCACCCAGGTAACCTCAATCTAACCCTTCTCCTTAATTTTAATTAAAATTGGAAAAAAATTATTTGTAGAAGCAAGAAAAGTCGTAAAACCCAGAGACATGTGTAATCTTCTCTCTTGGATGTAATATCACTTAGGACTATGTTAGATATGGCTAAAATAAGAGAGGTAAATAATGCGTATTTGTCCCGGAAATAAGATGAAGCAAATGACTAGCAATTATAATTACGTTCTAAAGAGAAATATAGAACATGCAATCATAATTCAAAAAGACGTTATACCATCCCATCGATCGTACGAATATTCCTGATGATTAAGTGTTTCATGAAAGAAGACGAAAAATACCTTTAAAAATGACGAAAAATATGGTTTATGATAATGGTTTAGCCGATAATTAATGGATTTTATGTGGCTTGTATGAAGTTGTAACTGTTGCCAAGTGTTGAGCATGTGGCCAAGATCATCTTCTAGCTTGTTAGATGGATATGACATATATGATCCTGTCTTATTTCCCTACAACCTATATCTGCATGCTACTTTGTCATGTGTGTATATAGTAGATTTATATAAATAAACCAATCAAACATAAGAAAGTAGATATGCATATATATTGTGGACCATTCATCTTCCAAGCAGCTTATTCTCCGATATATAGAGTTGTTGAATTGCGATCAATTTCTTGTATTGTAAATAATTTTTAACAACAACATACAATTTTTTTTTCTATTAGTGCGTGTCATCTTACATAGGGCCAAAAAATATTTACTAGTTATCCCGAAAAAATCTTTACCTAGGGGCTAGGGCCAATGTTTTAGTTCCAATTTTATCAAACAGTATCCGCGAAAGGATGAATTATCATTTTGACTGATAAGATTTAATTTGTTTATTATAGTTATAGTTGAGAAAGTCGGCCATAAATTAATGCAACAGCTGAGTGTTTGACTGTATATGTCGTCTAATGGAACGTGCTTATATACGATGATTGGTTCGACTGTGACGGTAAAAATTTAGCTGTAAAAATTTATTTGTAAGTAAGTTGGTTGTATTTGTAAAGTTGTTACCGTATATTTTTATGAAGAAACTTTTGCTGTACTTAAATTTGTTGTAGCTGTAAACTATAAATATTTCAAAATAAAATATATGACGTATATATAAAATAATTATTTTTTTCAACTAAAATAATTTATATTAATGATTTTATAAATTATAAAAGTGTACTGTTATTTAAAATGTGATATGTAATAATATTTATGTTTTTAAAAAAAAAATAGATAATTTTAAAAACACCCAGAATTAAACTAAAATATTTATAGATGTTTTTATTATGATTTTCTAATTTATTTGATATTATAGATAGTTTTTTCATTGTACAGTTTCTACGGCCTATAAAACAAAGATATAGTTTTTTTTTGTCTAAAATACATAAGAAAAAAATTGCTTTAATTTTTTTGATGTAGCCGTAAAAGTAAAGATAAAGCATGATTGGTAAAAGTTAATAGAAATATGTTGTAAGCTTTAACTTTCAAAAATAAAGCTATAACATGATTGATAAAATTAAGTGCTTTAAAAATAAATAAAGCTAAAGTAGTGAGATAAAGTCCAACCAATAACTCTCGTAAACAACTTTAATTAAATGATCAAATTTAGTATAAAAGTCAGTACTTCATAGACTGAAATGGAAATCATTAGGTTTATTTTAATTTCTAACCAATTAAAATTTATAGGTATATAAACAGTGAGGATTACAGAGGAGGGTTTGAATCAAAAGACATTGACACGATCATCACCAGCATTAGCTCCAACTACGAGGCTTGGGCGGTTGCTTTCACCTCCGTAGTGGTTGACTCAAGAGACTCTTTGTCCGTCCAGAGGTTCGAGAAATGCCTTAAAAAGATGAAGCCCGAGACGGCTCTTGCTTTAGCTAAGATTGTATTTGGCAGTGACGAGAGAAAGCTCTTGGACCAAGTGTCAGTGCCTTGCCACGTCATACAACCAAGAAACGACGTCGTTGTACCTGTCTCCGTCGCTTACTTCTTGCAGGAGAAGATCAAAGGGGAATCGACGGTGGACATTATTGAGGACGCGATGGGTCACTTTCCACAAATGACGTCACATATTGAGCTGCTTGGCGTCATGAAGCGCCTCCTCCAGCTTTGAAGGATGAATATAATAAATGATTTGCGTCGATATTCTTCTTGTCTATAATATTGTGTTACTAAGATTATGAAGTGTGTCGCTTAGTAGTAGTATCTCTTTATGTTTGTGTAATGTGAGTGTGTATCTATTAGTACAACAAAGTAATTTCCAGTATAAGTTAAAAGATAAAGAGATTATCATAGTGAGAGTAAAGGAGGTAACTAATTAAGTGGCGCATCACTTCTTTGGGTTAAGTTAAACTGAATTGCTTTCTATTGGAGTAATCAGTTTACTTTAAACTAGAATCCTCCGACTACATAGATGTTCCTATGTAAACGTTAACAAGTTGATGAATAACATGCATAATCATTTTCTTGAATTTTAACGACATTTCTTTGATCTTGTTTATTCTTGTGACCATTCCTTATAAATTGTTGTTACACATATACACAAGACAATTGGTGTTCAAAAGAAAAGAAAAAAACATACACAAGACAATTATTGTGGACGTTGTGGTTTAGCCATTTTCGATGTTTGATTAGGTAAATTCCATATGACGTGTATCTGCTTTTTCAAAAAAATGAGATGTGTATCTGTTGGAGGCTAATTACCAGTAGTTCTTATCGAATGAGTTTTAACGTTAGAACTCTTCAACTAAGTTTGTTTCGGGTAAAAACTTTCGAACTAAGTATTTAACGAATAAACCACAAACTAATTTTATTTAATGAATTAAACTCTCTCCGGTCATAATTACCATTACTAACGGTAAATCTTTAGTTTAGGGGTTTCTACATTAAGTAAACATAGTTTAGGGGTTTTACCATTAAAAATACAAAAAAATACAAAATTTTATAACATTATTTAAAAATTAGTAACTTAAATTTTCAAAATTAACATTTTTAAAAATTTCTGTAAATATATGAGTTTGATTTGTTTTTAACATCAACATTATATATGTATAAATTAAAAACGTAAAAAACCAGAAAATATAATAAAAATTATCTAAAGATTTATTATTACATTTTTAGTAGATAAGATATAATTTTTATTATATTTTCTTGTTTTTTACATTTTTAACTTTTAGATAATTTTTATTACAAATAAATCTTTAGATAATTTTTGTTATATTTTTTGGGTATTTACAATTTTAATTTATACATATATAATGTTGATTTTAAAACAAATCAGACTCATATATTTACAGAAATTTTTCAAAATGTTAATTTTGAAAATTAAAGTTACTAATTTTTAAATAATATTATTATATTTTGGATTATTTTAAATTTTAATGGTAAAACTTCTTAACTATGTTTACTTAATGTAGAAATAGTAATTATAACCGGTGAGGGTTTAATTAATTAAATAAAGTTAGTTTGAGGTTTTTTCGTTAAATATTTAGTTTAAGGGTTTTTACCTAAAACAAACTTGTTTGAGGAGTTTTAACATTAAAAATCCTACGAAGAATAGTTTATGTTCTAATTTCATCACTCAGTCTAAACATCAAGAATTATGGATATTGAGACTAGACTGAAACTTTTGAATAGAGGAGAGGAAAGCCCATTTGTGTAAATGTTAACGAGAATCAGGTTTATATTTTTTTAATGAGAATGCTTAAATACTATCGTTTTCTTCGATTTCTCATTTTTTATTTAACCAGTTGTTTGATTAAAACTAAGAAAAAAATGTTTATTTATCCAAATTTGTAGAAATCATTTAGCTTGTAGATTTAACGTTATAAATAGTGTTCCTATAAAAAAAATAGTGTTCCAAATTTAACTTTGAATCCCATTAGGTCTCGAAGGTTAGGCATGGTCATAACTTTGGTCTCGTCTTATTTTATATGTATCTTTAAATTGTTATATCTGACTTAAACATATAAGAATTATGGTTAAAATTAGTATCTAAAATCTATATGGGATCCAAAATTTTAAAATATATTAAAATTAAATTTAACTAACAAATATTTTTAATACATTAATATTTATACATAAATATCAATTTTATTTCTTGACAATCTAGAATAAAACTTGATTTGTACTTCATTGGTGCTGATAAGTTTTAAGGACTAACTGGATCGGTCGATACGGCTTATCAAAAAACAAGGGCCGGATGGATTATCAACTGCTTTCTATCAGCGTTAGTGGGATATTGTGGGAAATTCAGTAACGAGTGTTTGAATATTGGGGAATTGAGAACCCAAGGAAATTTTATTTGCAATCAAATACTGGTCAACAATGCTAGAATACCTTAACGAAATACAGAGATTGAATTTGAAGTTGCTTATACAACCAAATACTCTCTCATTATCTAAGCTCTGTTTTACAACGATGATTAATAAACATATCTATCACGATACAATACTACTGAATGTTTTTGTCAGCACTAGTCACTGTTTTGATCTCTGAATATATATATATATATATACACACATACAACTATCAAAATTCAAAAAGAGAGAAATAGAGCTGAGAAACAAAAGTATGAATGGTAAAAATGTATAGTAGTGAAAAAGAATCAGAATCACGAAAGCGTTTGGGCAGCGTAAATCAATTTCACATACAAATTTGGCAATATATATATATATGTATATCTCCACTGATCTGAACATAGAGCATAAAGATCATTTTCTCTATATTCTTTACATGTCAATAAAGATACGACAGAAGAAAAGAACCATGTCTAGATGTTTGAAACTCTTTTAGAATATTTTTTTTTAACGATCTCAATATTAGGCCACGAAGAAGAGGAAAACCATGAGAAATGCAATCAGTACGAAGAAAATCTTAATCATGAGCCATCGGTTTGATGATATACTGTTGAGATACCTGGCCAGTTGGCTCTGTGCGCCTTCCACATTCGCCAATGTATCTTCCATGTTCTGATCGATCCTGTACAAACCAATTTTCAACAACACATAATATTACTTCCTTTTCCTCAAACGTTCAATGATTCTTACACACAGTTTGGTGTTGACGAACCTGATAGCGATCTCCCCTTGCTGAGAAACCATGGTAGCTAGTTGTGTGAAGATATTGCTTAGCTCATGGATTGTTGATTCTACGTTGTGTAGAGCTTCTGCGCGGCTCTCCATATAAGTGTCTTGCAACGGGACCATCTGTTGTTGTTGTTGTTGTTGACTCTGCTGCAACAATGGAGAAGATTCGGCCTCTCCCTGTCTCCTGTAAATGCACAACATATACAAAGGTCTTGAATTCTCTCGTAAATGCCATCACATCATTCTCAGGGATATCTCAAGAGAGGTAGGTTCTACTTTGAAACAGTGGTCATCTAATTAGTAGTACACTCATTACCTTGGGACTAACTGAGACGATGAAGAAGATGAAGAAGAGCTACTTGCCCATGGAAGTGGAGCAGGTTGAGTAGCAGCAGGCTTAGAAGCCAAAGGGCGCTGGCGAACAAACGGGTTTGTTGATTCTTTTGAAGGGTTAGACGTGAACCTTTGCCTTCGAATTTCATGGATCTTCATGTTCTGGAACACCAGACCAGTAAATCAAAGCTCTCAGCTTTAGCATCAACATCAAAGAGAAAAAATCTGAAGGGAAAACAAAGAAATAACCTCGGTTCTCAAAGTAAGAACATCCTTAAACTCTTTGGTAGTGTCCATCAAGCGATTCTTAAGATCGTCAACAACAGTTGCCGAGTGAGTAGTTGTGTCTCTAGAGATGGTGCGTTCATCATTATGGGAGTTGCGTACAGCTTGAAGGTCTATCAGAGCGGAATTCAGAGAAGAGATCTCTTGTTTGATTACCGCCGTCAGCTCTTGTATCTCCCGTGTGGGATCATCAAAAACTGATGATCTCTTTGCCACTGATATTTTCAACAAAATGACAAAGTTAACAAAGCAAAAATATAAAAAAAAACAACAGCTACTATTATCAATGCTAAAGGTCTTCTAGTAGTAATGCCAAAGACGTATGAAGTTATGTGATGTTATACATCAATCATGCTTCTGTGCAAGCAATGGCAGTGACTATGCTGCTCAAATTTTAGCGTTTCTATCATAATTCTATGTTAATTCCACAACTAATTACATCTTCAGAAACGATCGTTCTAACTCCTAAGCAAGCCACGTTATCCAGATCCACGAGGCGAATTGCTAAACTTACGTTGAGCAAGCTTCGATAGCTTCTGCGACGTCTGATTGATAGCTAAACCGATGACAGCAGCTCTCTTTTTGAACTCCGATTGATTTGCCACGGCGGATCTCGGATCATCTCTCCTTCCCCCACCACCACCGCCATACGGCACATTATTCGCCGCATCCGGAGCAGTTGATCTCCTCAGAGTTTCGACGATGCCGAAGAACTCTTCCGTCCGATCTCGATACGACGATTGGCCACGCCTTGCTTGCATTTTTGTTGTTCTTCCTCCTCCTTCGGTTCTGGTCTCTCTCAGATGCAAAATCAAACAAAAAATCTGAGAGATCCAAACAAAAATCGATGGAGGTTTCCGATTTGAATCACAATTCACCCCACCGTGTGCATCTACGGATACACTGAATCGTAAACGAGCTTAAACCGATCAACGCGTCGGCATACTTTTCTCATTTCGTCCGACACTTTTTTATTTATCACATTTTGGCCCTCTATTTTTCATCTTTTCTTAAATAGTACCTAAGTTTTTTTTTTTTGTAGGAGTGGAGGTTCTGCAATTTTTTGGAATGAAAGGGTCAAGATATATAACTTTATTGGATAACCCTAATCTGTATTGTACTAATATGACACTTAAGATGGCACCAATACTTTTTAGTTGTCTTATATATATGGAAATCCTGTTAAAAAATATAGAGAGAGTCAATGGCACCATATTATAAACTCTAAGCATGCAGGTTTTCTTCAGAATAAGCGTAGAATGATGATTGGAGACTTTAATGATGTCAAGTACACCACAGAGAAACAAGGAGGCATTAAAAGGTCAGTCTCCTCGCTAAAACTATTTACCAAAATGCTAGCTGTTCTTGGATTGCGAGATCTCAAAACTCTAGGAGGCAAGTTCACTTGGAAGGGAAAAAGAGCGAAATACACCATTATGTCCAAATTAGACAGAGCTGTAGCGAATTGTGATTGGCTAGAAATGTATCCCGCTGCTCATGTTAGCTTGCCTCCTTGGATTGGGTCTGATCATCGACCTTTACTTGTTAATACTGAAGCAGAGAAATGCAAGAGAAGGAATTTTTTTTAATATGATAGCAGTTGGAGATTGTTTCCTGACTTGAGACATGTTATTAATCAGGTGTGGAATGAAGAATGTTCTAGCCTTTCGGGTAAAGATATCCATCAAATCCTCAACAAATGCCGAAGAGCAATATCCCAGTGGAGAAGCAAACAAAATACCAACTCAGGTAAACTTATTCAACAACTAAAAACAGATATACAAAAGGCATATTAAGCACCGACTATGGATTATGATCGATTTGGGATTCTAAAAACTGAGCTTCATCTGCAATATAGGCATGAAGAGGAGTTTTGGAGAAACAAAAGTAGGGTTCTATGGCTCCAAGCAGGAGATAGAAATACAAGATATTTTCATGCCAAAACAAAGCAGAGACGAAGCTACAACAGAATCATCCATGTTCAGGATGACCGTGGGAATATCTATACTAAAGCTAAGGATATACATACTCACTCTATCAATTACTTTCATTCTATATATAAGAGTAATGGAGTGAATATTGAGCCTGACCTTCTAAATGGGATTCCTAGAACAGTATCAGAAGAAGTGAATGCGAGCCTCATTAGACCAGTCACTGAGGAGGAGATAAGGAAAGCTTTATTTGCAATGAACCCGGATAACTCCAGGACAAGACGGGATGACGGCTGGCTTCTTTCAGTACCATTGGAACACAATCAAATCAGGTGTTATTTCTTACGCCAACCTCTTCTTTGAGCAATCTATTTTAGACCCCAAATTAAACAAACCTATTTGAGCTTAATCCCCAAAATAGAGAATCCTTTAGCCATCAAAGACTATCGACCTATAAGCTTAGCCAATGTAGTCTACAAGTTGATATCTAAAATCTTGGCGGAGCGTTTAAACCCTTGGCTGAATGATATTTTATCTGAAAACCAATCTGTTTTTATCCCTGGGCGCCTCATAACAGATGTGTTGATTGCACATGAACTAATGCATTCCTTGCATACCAAGAATTTTAAGAATAAGTTTATGGCATTGAAATTGGATATTGTTAAGGCATTTGACAAAGTTGAATGGAAGTTTATTGATACAGTTATGATGAAAATGGGCTTCTGCTCAAAATGGAGGGAGTGGATCAAGATATGTATCAGTACAGTTTCCTATTCTGTACTGATCAATGGAGAGCCAACTAGAGAGATTAAACCAAAGCGTGGACTAAGGCAAGGTGATCCTATTTCGCCATATCGCTATATTATATGTACATAAGGATTATCTAGATTGATTAAATCCATGCAAAGAAATTACATGGTTTTAAAGCCTTAAGAAGTGGCCCTGCCATCTCCCATCTATTTTTTGCAGATGACTCACTAGTCTTCTGCAAAGCCACACCTGAAGAAACAAAAAACTTGTCTCATATCCTCAATCTATATAAACAAGCATCAGGGCAAGAAGTCAACTTCTCAAAGTCGGCTATCACTTTTGGTAAAGGTACTCCTCACCATCTCCAACAACAAATAATGAATGCTCTGGGAATATCAAAAATAGGTGGTTTTAGAAAATATTTAGGACTGCCTGAGTATATAGGTAAAAATAGAAAGGAAACATTTCAATATATCACACAACGTATAAGGAATAAGTTGGATAGTTTTGTACTCAAAGTTTTTGTCTCATGCTGGTAAAGAAGTCCTTCTTAAGGCAGTCATAACAGCTCTTCCTGCATATAAAATGTCATGTTTTTTACTGCCTAAAACTTTGCTTCAGGAAATTACGAAAGCGATGAGGCAATTTTGGTGGTCAGCTACTAAAGACAGACATAAGATACCTTGGATAGCTTGGAACAAAATCACAGCTTCCAGAAAAGATGGGGTTTAGGAATACGAGATATGTTTGCTTTCAATAAGGCCCTCCTAGCAAAACAAGCTTGGAGATTAATGTCATGCCCTTCTACCTTGTTGGCTAGGGTATACAAGGCTAAATATTACAGGAAAGTCGATTTTATGGAAGCTGGCTGCTATCCAACATCGAGCTATGTGTGGAAGAGCATAATACAAACCCAACCTCTTATTAGCCAGGGTACAAGATGGATCGTCGGAGATGGAGATCATGTCATGTTCTGGAAAGATAAATGGCTTCCTCAATCAAATCTCCTCATCCCTAAAACCCCTGGAACTTTCGCTTACCCTCATCTCCTGGTCAAGGACTTGTTTATTCCAGGAACAAAAGTTTGGGATGAGCAGAAGTTTAGGAATTTGATAGAGGAAAGAGACGTCACTATTGTTCTCAGCATTAGACCGAGTACTACTGGTGGTAAAGACAAGTTTCATTGGACCTATACTACCTCTGGAACATACTCGGTCAAATCAGGATATTATATTCAGCGTCAACTAGACATTAACACAAGTCAAGATGCTCAGGTTTCCTCTTTACCTTCTTCAACATTACAGAATCAATTGTCAACTAGACTATGGAAACTTAGTATTCCCCCTAAGATAAAAATATTTTGGTGGAAAGTTCTTCATAATGGAATCCCAGTAGCTGATAATTTAGGTAAACGACGAATTAAAATAGCTAGAGACTGTCAAATATGCGGGGAGGAAGTTGAAACACTATCTCATATGCTTTTCTGCTGTAGAGTAGCCAAAGAGATTTGGTCTCTTTCGGAAATTAGCACTGCTATTGATGTTAATCAAGCAGATATAATAGCGCAGACCGTACTTGGCTTCTTTAGCAGTCAAGATAGAAACCCGCAAAACACTTTACCATGGTTTCTTGGATTGAGAATATGGAAAATTGGATTGAGAAACAAACTATTGTTTGAGAATAAAAGAGATCATATTCTCAGTGTTATACATGCAGCTCACTTGGACTACAAAACTTGGATGGAGGAGATGATCAAAGCTAATGTACACACCGAGCAACCTCAACGCTCCAAGATCAATTCCATTCAAGAAGTTCACCGGCCAGAAACTAAGGATTACTGCATTGTAGATGCTTCTTGGATATCGCCAACAGATAAAGCTGGCATCGGGTGGTCCTTACACAGCAGAGAAGGCACTCTTCGTATCCGTGGAAGTTCTGCAATACATCAAACGATCTCTCCGTTGGTAGCAGAAGCGTCAGCCATGTTGCTAGCAGTTCAACAAATGGTTAAACTGTCTTACAAGAAAGTTATGTTTGTAAGTGACTGCCAGCTTCTAATTAAAATTTTACATCAGGTGCAAGCTTGGGAAGTCATAAAGAAGCTAAAGTGGACAACATCCATTATTCAAGACATTTGGAATTACTCTAAAAACAATAGCTTCAGTTTCTCTTTTGTTCCTAGAACTTGTACGCAATATGCAGACCTGCTTGCAAAAATGGTCAGGATAAACGATTAGAATTATGTAATATCTTGGTTCTCTTAACTTTCTTGTATTCCTTTTACCAGCAATATATCAAATTGTTGACAAAAAAAAGGATACTAAGACAAAAGAGTGATCGGCTGTAAACTTGTAATTTAGCTTTAAAATTTGTGATGTAATAGTATACATGATATTTTGCAGTAGATGTATAATAATAAAAAATTATTTCTAGAGTAATGTATTTTTCTTACACCATATAAAGTATTGTTTTAGTGAATTGACTTAAATCATGAATGATAATTTTAAAAATTGATTTAAATCATGATTGGTAATTTTAAGGTTGTAGATAAAAATTAAAGTTAAGAAAATTTATAAAACTCAACCAATCACCCTTGATATTTTTACTATTTAGAATTTTTAATACTTTTTTACTCTCCAGTTAGAGTAACAAGATACTAGCAGATAGTTAATCACATGAAATATGATTGTGTGGTTAAGAGCAATCCCATCTAATTTAAAGTGTAACATGACCAACTAAATTTAATTTGTAAATTATTATTTTCTTTAATATTTATCTTTCTACTATGTTTTCCGAACTCAGATTGAGAACTAATGAACTACGTTTCCAAAACTTAACCAAGTTGGATGAAGTTATTTACTTACACTAAATATTTTTTTTTTATCTTTTTCAAAAAACTATTTTGTATACCTGCATATAAACTTGCAGCTAATAACTAACCCACCACATATTTATTCTGAACAAGCATCATATATTACACGGCTTAGATCATACATTCATGCTAATATGCTATACATCATTTGTCATTTTCTACAAAGAAAAAATAAGATGAAACAATCTTAGCCATTGATTCTTTTCGGTCAATATCTAACCATTACGTTCATTAATCATTTCATTGTATTACATAATTTGTCACTTTCTATAAAGAAAAAGACAAAACAATCTTAGCCGTTGAATTTTTCAGATCTAACCATTGCATTCATTAGTCATTTAATATCTTATATTTGTATATATTTTTTAGACAACTTTCATGTCTTATATAATTTGTCACTTTCTACCAAAAAAATGAAAAAAATTAGCCATTGATTTTTTTCCGGTCAAGATCTAACCATTGCATTCATTAGTCATTTCATATCTTGCATCATTTGTAATTTTCTGCAACAAAATAATAAAGACGAAAAAGTTTTAGCCATTGAATTTTTTCAGTCAAGATCTAACCATTGTATTCATTAGTCATTTCATACCTTTCATTATTTGTAATTTTCTACAACAAAAAAATAAAGACAAACAGTTTTAGCTATTGAATTTTTTCAGCCAATATCTAACCATTGCGTTCATTAGTCACTTCATGTCTTTTTTTTTGGACAACCTTCATGTCTTATATAATTTGTCTCTTTCTACCAAAAAAATAAAACAATTTTAGCCATTGATTTTTTCCGTCAAAATATAGCCATTGCATTCATTAATCATTTTATGTCTTACATAATCTTTTACTTTCTATTAAAAAATACAAAACAATCTTAGCCATCGAATTTTTCCGGCCAAGATCTAACCATTGCATTCATTAGTCATTTCATGTCTTATATATTTTTTTCGGACAACCTTTATGTTTTATATAATTTGTCATTTTCTACCAAAAAAGATGAGAAATCTTAGCCATTGAATTTTTCTAGATAAGATTTAACCATTACATTCACTAGTCACTTCATGTCTTGCATAATTTGTCACTTTCTACAGATAAAATGAAAATAACTTAGCCGTTTAAATGTTTTCAACTAAGATCTAACCATTGCATTCATTAGTTATTTCATATTTTACGTCGTTTATCATTTTCTACAAACAAAGACTAAACAATTTTAGCCATTGAATTGTTCAAGCTAATATCTGACCATTGCATTTATTTAGGCATGGGCATTCGGGGTCCCAATCGGGTTTCGGTTTTGTCCAATCGGGTCTCGGTTTTTCGGGTTTATCGAAATCAGCCTCATTCGGATTATATAAAAGTTCGGTTCGGGACCGGTTCGGGTTCTATCGGGTTTGGATCGGGGTTAGTAAATCTTCAAAGAACCGGTACAACCCGATGTATTTTCGGGTTTTGGGTTCCAACCGGTTATTCGGTTTTAAAGTACTTGATTTATACCCATTTTGTAACCAAAACATAAGTGCAATCGGTTCTTCGGGTTTAAAGTACTTGATTTGTACCTATTTTGTAACCAAAATCGATTCAAAAATAAGAAAAAAATCATCAAACCTGATCATTCAAAGTCAAATGAAAGGTAAATATTGTTATTGCTAGAAAGAAAACCAATAAATGAAATCATAAAACGAAAAATTAAGTTCTCATGAAATGAAAAAAAATTATTCAATGAAAATAAAACCAAAATCTAAAAATTTCAAGCCTCAAACGCTACTTTCAACCATCAACCTTCATATAATAGATAGTTATTGTAGATGTTTAATAATATCTTAGTGTATTTTGGCTACATATCAGGAATTTAGATCATGTTTGGTACAAGTTTTTTTTTGGCATTTTGAATGTTTCGGATTCTACGGATATCCATTTAATTTCGGATTCGGTTTGGATAATACCCATAACCCGAAATACCACAAAACAAGATCCATTCGGTATTTATGTCGGGTTCGGATCGGTTCGGATTCTCTACATTTATTAGTTACTTATGTCCTACATCATCTATCACTTAGTATTGCAATATGTTATAGTTTTTTTTTTCTTTCAGAATGTTTTTAATCTTGTTATAAAGAAAATTTCATGTCATGATAAGAATATATTATATTATATAATTAACTGAGATGATATTTTCATAATTTTTTCGTTTAAAAAAGCTGTCGGTTTAATAAAATCGTCATTCAACTATTTTTATGTCAGTGTGTTGTGAAAGTAAATCGTTCATACAAAAAGAGAGAACTATAGCATAAATTTTGTGAAGGTAGATGTCATAAGATAATTAGTAATAAAATGTATCATTAAGAAAACTTACTTTCTAATTTCTTACTCCAATCAACTATTAATCACAGTAAAAATCTTTTTTACTTTAATTATTGTTTTTCCTTTTAATATTTGCACTTTTAATTACTCTCTATTATACATTTTTTTCTTGTCGGACTCTCAGTTAATGTTCACCAACCAAACTCCAAAAGAATATCATAAACAAATCTGATTTTTTTTTTTTGCATCACTTTAACAAGAAATAAAAAGGAAATATTAGTACTTGGACCTATTAAAATACCTCTGTTGCTGACAACCAGTTGTTGGACCTGTAACTTCGAAGTTCCGGTACGAAACAATTCCGACCAATGGGCATTGAAGCAGAGTTATCTAAAGATTCTAAAGAATTTACCTAAAACCGTAGAGTTAGTAAAAGTTCCCAAAACGTTTTCACTTTAACCCCTAATTATTTCAACAATTACAATAAAACCCGGTCCCACCCCCAAATAAGGAAGACGAAAACCCTTTTTCGAGAAAAAAGTTGAAACGTTACCGCCAAAGGAAACAAAAGAAAAAAAGTAGCACCATGACTTAATCATCTCCTTCTTCCCTCCACGGCAAAATCTCTGCGCTAGGGTTTTCGATTTCACACACTCTCTCTCTCAAGCAAAATCCTGCTTGTGCTTCTTAATTGAACCATGGATATGACTACTTGCGTCGGCAGAAGAACTCGTTCGAGGACGGAATCGTACTTGAACTCACTTCTGAACAAATCAAAGGGGATCTCTGTGGGGAATCAATCTAGGAGTAGGATCGAGAGGCGGAAGAAGAGAGATTCCTTGCGTGATTCTGTTTCTCCGGCGAAACCGAAACCGAAACCGAAACGGCGACGTGAAAAGAAGAGGAAAGATGACGATGATGTCGAGTTCGTGGAGACTATCTACCCGAAAGGTAAGCAGGATGATGATAATGTAGGCTCATCACCAGTGATTGCTCCTAGTTTAGAATCGAAATCGCCTGTGGTTGATGTGAATTCGATTGATGAGGAGAAAACTCCCGATGATGATGATTGCAGTGTCGATTGTGATATGGATGTGGATGATGGTGATTTGAGGGGTGAAGAGAAGGTTTCAGAAGCTGACGAGGTTGTGAGTCTTAGCTCTAGCTCTGAAGAAGAAGGCTCTGTAGAAGAAGTGTGTGGTGAAGATGACTATAGTGATGAAGAAGAAGAAGATGTTGAGTCTGACTCGTCTGATTACATGGAGGAAAGCTCAGATTCTACTTATACAGGGAGCTCTGATAGTGGTTTTGATTGTTCTGACGATGATGATGAGGTTGGTGGTGATGCCAGAAACACTGCTAAAGTGAAGAACAAGAGCCCAAGTGAAAGAGTATATAAGAGGGAGAAACCGAAGAATTATTATAAGAAGAATGATTTGGATGTATTTAGGCTGCTAGCAAAATCTGTTTGGGACAGAACAAAGATTTTCGACCAAGAAATCTGCTCCGGGGAAGATGAAGACACAGCAGAGTTTGATACTAGGGAAGATCCTATAGTTAGAGACAGCTCTGGTGAATATCCTATAGTTAGAGAGAGGAAACGAAGGAGATACCATAGGGAGAAAAAGAAGAAGCACTTGAATGTGACTGATCAGCAAGGAGACTCATTTTGTGAGGAAGGTGGTAAACCGTGGCTTTCGACTCATGTAAACCTTAGATTTGGTTGTGAGGAGGAGCCTGAGCCAATAGAGAAAACAGAAGAGGAGAAAGAGATAGACAGGTTGTGGGAAGATATGGCCTTAGCTTTATCATTGGAAGGTGTACGCTCTTCTGCTCATTCTAGAGTAAGAATACTATTCTCTGGTTTTTCTTTTCCTGATGATCATGCTTTTTTCTTGTCATTGTTAAGACATGAAATTAAGTCTTTTGCTTCAGAGTGGAGATGTGTCATGTAGCAATGGGAAGCATGACTTCGTACTTGATGAAGAAGTTGGTCTAAAATGCCGCTACTGTTCTTATGTCTCCGTCGAGATCAGAGATGTCTCGCCTACTATGGTAACATCCTTTGTGCTACTACACTTATTACTTGTTGATATTGTTTTTAGTTCTGAACATGTTCTTTCCTCTGCATTGTGCAGGACAAGTATCGAGCTAATATTAATGACAAGAAGACATGCAGTGACAAAAAGGGTAACCCTTTACTTGACAGTCTTGATTTTGAAGCTTCAGACCGCAGCAGAGATATGGAGTCTTTGAAAAATACACAAGGAACAGTCTGGGAATACATACCGGGCATAAAGAATACTCTGTACCCACACCAACAAGAAGGCTTTGAATTTATGTGGAATAACTTAGCTGGGACAACAAAACTTGACGAGTTGAAGAGCTCAGTGGGAAAAGAAAGTGGCGGATGCATTATCTCTCACTCGCCTGGAACTGGTAAGACGCGTTTGACCATCGTGTTTCTTCAGTCATACCTAGAACAGTTTCCAGAGAGCCATCCTGTCGTGATAGCTCCTGCAAGCTTAATGCTTACTTGGGAAGAAGAGTTCAAAAAATGGAACTCAAACATTCCGTTTTACAACATGAGTAGTCAAGATTTCTCAGGGCAAGAGAACCAATCAGCTGTCTCACTTCTAAAGGGAAACAGACACCTTAGGAGAAACAAGGATTCTGTCCGTATGGTTAAGCTATATTCCTGGAGGAACAAGAAAAGCATTCTTGGAATCAGCTACAATCTGTATGAGAAGCTCGCCGGGAACAGGTGCGCCGGAGAAGTACAAGAGTTTAGAAAGATGTTGCTAGAGTTGCCCGGGCTGCTGGTCCTTGATGAAGGCCACACACCGAGGAACCATAACAGTTGCATTTGGAAAGTGCTCACTGAAGTCAAGACGGAGAAACGTATCATTCTTTCGGGGACACCGTTCCAGAATAACTTCAAGGAGCTTTCTAACGTCTTGTGCCTGACAAGACCAGCTTATGCAGATAAGATCTCTTCGAGGCTCCAAGATCTCACGAGGTTGAGCCAAGAAGGCAAAAACGGGAGGTTCGATGAAGAGGTTGGGATCTCGGAGTTAAAGGATATGATTGCTCCTTTTGTTCATGTCCACAAAGGAAACATCCTGAGAGAAAGCCTTCCTGGTCTAAGAGACTGTGTTGTGATGTTGAACCCTCCTTTTCAACAGGAGAAAATCTTGAAGAGAATTGACCATTCTCAAAACACGTTTGAGCTTGAGCACAAGCTTTCAGCTGTTTCTGTACACCCATCTCTGTATATGTGCTGCAAGCAGACGAACAAGGAGCAGTTAACAATTGGGCCAGTAGCATTGAAAGTCCTGGAGAGCCTTAGGCTTGACTCAAAGGAAGGTGCGAAGACTAGGTTCCTGATCGACTTCATCCGCTTCAGTCAAACAGTGAACGAGAAAGTCTTGGTGTTTAGCCAATACATTGACACTCTAGAGCTGATCAGAGACCAGCTGAATGCAGTATTTGGCTGGACAGAAGGTGAAGAGATTCTCTACATGCATGGTCAACTTAAACAAACTATAAGACAGCATCTGATCAACAACTTCAACAGACCAGACAGTAAATCTAAAGTGCTACTGGCATCAACAGGAGCGTGTTCGGAGGGTATTCATCTCGTCGGCGCTTCGAGAGTTGTCCTCCTAGACGTCGTTTGGAACCCTTCTGTTGAGCGGCAAGCCATAAGTCGAGCTTACAGAATCGGTCAAAAGCGGGTGGTGTACACTTACCATCTCATGGTTAAAGGCACAACTGAGTGGGGAAAGTACTGTAAGCAAACCAAGAAGCATCGAATATCCGAAATGGTCTTCTCTCCCACCAACGAGAAGGACAGGCTTATTGAAAACGAAGTTGTGTCTGAAGATAAAATCCTGGACGAGATGGTTCGCCATGAGAAGCTGAAAGACATGTTTGGGAAAGTACTTTATCGCAAAAAGGAATCTGACATGTTTACCGACATCCTCTGATTCTAATATCATTTTGTTTCTGTTATTCCCTCTCTTGAGACTCTCTCTCTTGGCGTTTATAAATTAATAATACAATTATACGTAAGAGACAATCTCTAGCTTGAAAGATTCATTTGCAAGACTGTTTACAAAAGGGGAAGAACCAAAATAACTAAAACCATTGCCAACACTCTAGAAGATGGAGGCTGTGACCTTGGTGAGTTTCCTGTATCAATCATCACAGGGAACTCACAGAATTCATCAGAGGGATCTTCATCAGTGATCAAACCCAACCCCAAGAAATCACAGTCCCATGTTTTCTGATCATGCATCTGATAATACATATTAAAAGCATATGAAGCATTGCCCACGTTTGTAAGATGGTTGCAAGAGGAACCAAACCCAAGCGCTGTGCAATCAGATAAGCTACAAGCGTAGTCTACGTTATCAGCCAAGTCATCTTGGTTAAACGCGTTAGTGTCGAGAACACACCACGTTTTAGGAAGATACTTCACATCTTGTACAGGAACCAGAGTCTTATCATCACCTTTACCAGACAAATCAAGCTCGTATTTGGGTCTACCATCAAACTCGAAGATGCCCCAATGCCTCTCAAAAGTCCCCGGAGCAATACTCTTTGCGTCTTCATCGACAAGGCTGAAGAGATAAACATCCATGATCACTCCTTTCCTCGCCGGAGTTCCATTACCAGACATAGCATGCTTTACCATTCCCTGGTTGAATCTCTTTGCACTCTTTGCGTTAGCGTTCTTGTCTCCATCCGTAGGCCATCCAACTTCTCCCACGATGATCTTCATCCCCAAGAAGCTGTATCTTTCCATTGCACAAACCAAAGTGTCGAGATTCGCGTCAAACACATTGGTGTAAACCAGATCTCCATCTCTCAGAGAGTTGTTACTCCCATCAAAGAAGGCGAAATCCACAGGGAAGTAAGCGTTTCCGTAAAGACTTAGAAAAGGGTAGATGTTGACCGTGAAAGGAGAATCATGTGTATACAAGAAGTTGATTATCTCAATCGTTACATCTCTGAGCTCAGGCCTAAAGTCTCCAGCTGATGGAACAGGGTTTGATTCCGGCGAAAAGTATATGTCTGCGTTGAAAGGAACCGTGACTCTCACGTTTTTCAGACCAGCTTCCTCTAGTGCTTTTTGTATGTTGACGAGAGCTGGTAAAGTGAACTCAACGTATGTTCCGTTATATGTCTGAAGGAAAGGCTCGTTTCCGACAGCTATGTACTTGATGTTGACTCCACCGTTGTAAGAATAAGCGGTGACGTTCTCTTCTACCCATGAAGCTGCTAACGCTGGATCTTGAGCGACTTCTTTAAGCAACCGGTTTGGTATTCCGATCATGACTTCGATGTCTGAACCAGTTAGAGCGTTTAAGATGTTTTGGTCGGCTTCGAACAGTTTTAGCTTAGTAAACCCATTGTCCTTTAGCATCTTCACCACGTTTTCAGGTGGAAGCTGGTGACTCGCCATTGTTCCCCAGTTCACTCCTACACTCGTATTGCTACAAGAGGCGATGGAGACTTGTGAGACAAGAAAGAGACATAGAATCTGATGAGCGAAGAAGGTTTTTGTTGATCTTGATCTCTGTTCTGCCATTTTCTCGCTTGCCTTTTAGATGAATCTTTTCTCTTTTCTTTATGGGGTTAAGTTGGGGTTCTAAAGATGAGAGGTGATTGGATCTGTGATTTGTCCTCGATTCAGTTAAAGGAGCAGACACAACATGCAAAACAAGCCATTGTCTTTGTGGAAACACTTTGTGCATGCCTCTTTGACAATCCACGTAGCATTGACCACCACATACTGTATTACTAAAAAAGTTACATAATAGATGATTATTATTATTTGTGTAAAATTTAAATAAACATGTGGCATTTTATGTAGATGAGCAATGAACCTATATATATAAACCAATGATTAGGGATTCTACACCATAGTTACGGGATAAGTTTGTAGAAGTAGTGTGTTATCAATCGACGCAATTAGTTTTCATCCGCAGTATCATTCTTGGTTTTAGTCAGCAGAGTCCTGAACAACTTCGAAAATTGTAATATTAAAGGTTTTGAGTTAAGTTAGTGGGTTCATCGTCTTCATCTTCATTCTCCAAGGTTCTTATACACTAGCAAGTAACACGAATCAAGAGTCCAACCTTAATTTTTTTTATATGCTATTGGTTGTTCCGGTCAGTCTAGTGGAACGCATAAAATCCAACTTTAGTTTTAAATTTCTAAAACTTTACATAATTAGCAGATAAATATACCAAATTATATTTAATAGTAGATATTCAAGAAAATGCAATCTACTTGCCAAATATACAAAAACTCTATAATCTAAAGTATGTTCGTTCGGCTATTTTATTTGGATGCACGTGTCTTAGAAGTTGATTTCAGTTAAAAATTGTATCCAAATATTGCATATGGATATAAATAAATTTGCATCTCAAAATTCGAGAACTATGTGTTTTTTTTGTATTTGGATAGCAAATGAAAACAAAATCTAGATGTTTCATCCCAATGATGTGTGAGCATATGTTAAAGAGATGAGGAAGATTACAAAGTGGAGAATGAAGATGGAGGCATGACCGAAGCCTAACGAAACATTGGCATTAGGTCCCCAAAAATTTTGAAAAAAATTAAATAAAAAAAGCCCCTAAAATTTTTTTTAGACCTCCAAATTTACCAAAAAAGATTTTTAGCTGAAATTTTTTAAAAACCGCATACAGCCCCTTAAATCTCAGGGCCGCCCCTGGATGGAGGTGATGTGAATTACTGTTGTAAACTTTCATCATACTTGACAACGATCAAAAGTTGGTCCTCAAAACAAAATTGATGGTAATCTACATTAATGGACTAATCAGATTTTTTTTGTCAAAGCAAAAATGGATATTACTTAATTTCATCCCATTCGTGTAGTAAATTCATGTACTACACATACTTGATTAACACATGATCTTTACGTAAGAACGACATACATGTTTGAACATGTCGAACAATTATTTATGTGTTGCTCAAATATTTCTTATTAACCAAGTAAGTGAAATCAATGAAAATCAACTCGCATTGTTAAAGAGAGGTGTGAGTACTTCGTGTTTTTTTTTTGTGTAACACGAAGAGTGTTTAACTCATAGAAAGATTGTTTTCAGTAGTGTATTAAAGTGAAATAGCTTGTTTTATAGTCTAACATCTTCAATATTTTAATTTATGAGCAATAAATAATTCAGAATTTATTTTCATTGTAATTGTTTAAACATGGGGGTATCTAGGGGATATGACCTTCCATCGACGAGTTTTAAATGATTCATCTCCATGAAACTGAAATCGAGATCTAGCACACAAAAGGAAATCATAAGAAAGGAGTAAAGAACTGATCTGTATGTAAAGTTTATCAATGGTTGGCATACTTTGGAATGTGGTCAAGACGCCTCTCTAACAAATTCTTCGACCGCCGCTTTGATCTGTGTGTGGAAACGAGTCCAAACAAAAAGGATTTAAGGTTTTATTGTGATGGAGTAGCAAAAGGGGTATTATGATCCTTTTTTAGAATATATGTTGTATTTTGTTTTGGTGTATATGTAGATTTTATTGATATATAATTATATCAATAATTTTTTAAGCACTAAGTATAAAGCTCTAGAAAAATTGATTTCTAAAGACAATATATTTTTTATTGTTATGAACCAGATTGTGGATGGCTCATAACCAATAGATTATGATTTGTAATTTTTCCATTTATCTATAACGGTGTAATCTCCTATATAAGAAACCTCTATGTTATGAATAAAGATAGACTTTTCCATTACTTTTATAACACGTTATCAGCACGAAACTCTAAATCCCTAAGCTAATACCCAAATCGAAAAACCCAAAAACCCTAACCCTAGCCGGCGTTCCGACGAACCCTAAACCCCGATCGCGTCTCTTGTTCCCGCATCTGTCCCAGCTCGCGTCCCGTTCGTGTCCAGCTCGCG
>NC_027754.1:13060536-13061590 GCF_000695525.1 Brassica oleracea var. oleracea
ATTCAAGGCAGTAGCCGTGGTATATCCTTTAAACCACAAAGCTCGACCAAATCAGTGTGCCATAGATTTGGAATGGGGAACCATTGGGCTAAGATATGAAGGACTTCCAAACATTTTTGTGACCTCTATCAAAGAGAGTCTGAAAGGGAAGAATTCTGAAACCCACTTGGTCTATAAAGATGGTGAAAATAATTTCGAACATGATCAAGATGATCTTATGGAATATGAGACTTATGATTGCCTAAAAGAATCAAGTTGATAATCTGATTTGGACATCAAACTTGTGTGATTGCTTTGCTTGTATGCTTTCTCTGATTTTTATCTCTCTGAATTTATTTCTATTACATTGTCTGCTTAGATTAAATGAATGAATGATTTTTCTATATGAGTACACTGAAAAACGCCAATATAAGTACTAAGCAGGTATCGACAATCTGAAAGAAGACTATGGTTAGGCTAATATATTATTGCCTAAGTGTATGCATCTAGAAATCAGTGATGCCTTATATTCACCCAGCTCTAAGAGCAAGAGCAGCCTATTGAGTTTTAAAGATATAAGAATGAATGGTTTCCATATTGAAACAATGGGCGAATGAAACAAAGAGTTCCTTCAGATATATGTATAAAATCGCCCAAGGCCATAATAAGTCCTAAAGACTATATCTGCATTCTCTACTGACCTAGACTATGCCTAGATCAGTATAATAGAGGCTAAGAGCCTGCGAAAATATAAACTTTATGGCACGACCGGATTGGCTATCCTGGTCCAAACATGATGCGCAAATTGATATTCAAAGGGCACACATTAAAAGATAAGAAGAGTTATCCCAAAGAATCTCACGTGTGTAGCATGTACACAAGGAAAACTAATTAGGCCATCACCAGTAAAACGGCTACGAGCCCCTTTTTCATAATAAAGACAATATGTCTAGATAATACTGGTGAATACATGTCTCAAGCGTTTAAATGATTATGGTATTTTCATGGGGGTAAGTGTGGACAACTCTGTGATACATGTCCATACCAATAACGGCTTGGCCGAAATCTTTTAAAA
>NC_027754.1:13061960-13062435 GCF_000695525.1 Brassica oleracea var. oleracea
AATAGGTTCCAAAAGATAAGAATCCTCGGAAACAAAAGAAAGGTGCAGAGAATGATAATCAAAATCCAAATCCGAGGTTACTGAGGAAACCATCCCAGACATGGAGATAAGGCCGCCCGGCTCTAAGGTACATGTACCAAACAATGTAGCTTGGGACGCCAAGCTGCAAAGTATTAAAGGTCCTGATAATAATGAATCTCAATCGATTATATCATGTCTGGAACATAATGGAACCAATAAGGAATGTCGACATAAGATGATTTATTTGCATACAAGGTAGAACTTGAATTTATGAATATAAGCGAGGATCATGAACCCACATCAATATAAGAGTGCGCACTCGTAGAACATATTGGATTGAATGGATACGTGGGGTTAAATAGTTTAAGGAAGAAAAGCGTATTTGGCCATATGATTAAGACGCCATATGATGTTAAAACCAGTGGATATAAATGGGTCTTGTGAGGAATAGAAA
>NC_027754.1:13062559-13062761 GCF_000695525.1 Brassica oleracea var. oleracea
TATATGGTCCACTGGATAATGAAAGTACTAGAGGGTATTGAGCTGAAAGTACAGCAAGTTCTCGAGAACAATATTGATAATCATCAAAGTATATGATCTAAATATCCTAGGACCCTCTGGATAGAATTTCCCAAGCAGTTGAATATCTCAAAAAGGGGTTTGAGATGAAAGATCTTGGAAAACAAAGTTTTGTTTGGGATTA
>NC_027754.1:13063444-13087321 GCF_000695525.1 Brassica oleracea var. oleracea
ATCTACTACTATTTTCCCTCACATGGAACGCCATTAATATTAGTAGAGCTCAAGAGAGACCTCTACCGTGTGTTCATTTCCTTCACCATGATTTTGTCCCAATTGAGTTTTTCCTGGTAAGGTTTTAATGTGGCAACATTAAAGCACATTACAAGCTCTAAATGGTTATGGCATCCAAGGGGGAGTGTTATGAACCAGATTGTGGATGGCTCATAACCAGGAGATTATGATTTGTAATCTTTTCATTTATCTATAATGGTGTAATCTCTTATATAAGGAACCTCTATGTTATGAATAAATATAGACTTTTCCATTACTTTTATAACACTTATTTTAATTTTTGGGCTGCAACTTTAAATTATACCAATTACCCCAACATCTCTTCGTGTGTCTTTAGTTTCTCAGATAACTAATAATTCATCTGGAACATTTACAATTTATTTTAGAATCCTAAACTTAAATATCTATAACTATGTTTTAACTACAATCAAGACATACTCGTAGAGCGGATCCTAGAAGTTTGTGGCTAGAAGCCAAAAACAATTATTAGGCCTGTAACGCTCGAACACATGACCTCATCAAGCTCACATTGGCTTGACCCGCTTCCGTTCAAGGCCGGCTGTGAGGACTCGTTTGGTGGATGTGTGATGATGTCTCTTTGGCTGCTCCTAAAATTGTTCTTCCACTTCATTTGGATTTGATCGAATAATAACTATCGAGCTTTCACCTTTATTAACCACAATACATGAATCAATAGTGTGTGTAATGTTAACATACATTATCAATTCACAACAAAACAATCATGTTAATCAGTACACAATAATATTATACCTTCATCATCACACATAACCATGCATTAAAGAACAAGCACAAAATTTTTTTGGATGTTACTAGGCAACAATTTACTATAGTATTTGCTTATAACATAAGATCTCGTACTAAAAGAAGATTCAAGAACCACCATAGTGATATGAATGCAAAACACGTCCATTAAAGAGCCAAAATAGCATCGATTTTCTTTTTAGTACTCCAAAACATTCAAGTTAGGATGATTCGTCATATCTAAATTTAGATCTTCCAAATACACATCCAAAACTTACCTTTTACTTCCATATGGTTTGGAACATCATCAAAATCGAACAAATTTTATATAATTTAAAACTTTAACAAATAACTATCTAATCAACAAACGTAAATTAAATCACTTAAACTGAGAACTTCCATCTTCCACATCCAAATTCTCTCTTCCTCTTTTATCAACACGAGATACTACTCTTATGAAACTCACAATATGAGGTAAATAATTTTTCTCCTATACTCTTCAAAAAGTTTATAAAGCTTATTCTTAAAGTGTTCTATCTTTCTTTGGAAGTGAATATATCAAGTTCATTATAACAACTGTTCTAAATTCTGATTTTTATCTTAGGATCAAATACATCATCCATTGCAAGAATAATGTTATATTGTTTCATGTATTTATCAAACATTTTTCTCATCTTAGAAATTATCTTTCTAACAGTGTTATTTTCACTGCTCATGTTCAATTCTAACAAACATTGAATCTTCAAAACATGTTCCAGATATAAGTTTGATGTGGGATAAATTGTCCTAGACATTAGAGTGGTCATTTGGTAAAAACAAAACATCAAAATCTCACAGACAGCTTTTGTCGTCTTTCATTTTTTGGGACAATGTTTGTAGCTTTTATCAACAACTTTAAACTTATTCAAATCATGCTCATACTTCAAAGCTTTCTCAAGCATCAAGTAAGTTGAATTCCATCTATGATCACGTTTTATACAATCTAAGAGTGCAATCATTTTTGGTGTTGAAGTTTTGAAATACTCCACAGTATCTCAAATCTTAGACAATGCACCACTAATAACATCTAAACCATCTTGTACTATAAAGTTTAAGATGTGAGCACATCACTGCGCACATAAAAAAAAATTCCCTTTTGTACACCATATTATCATCCAAATTCAGCATATCCTTCAAATTTTCTTGCATACAATCATTAGCTATGGCATTATCTACTTTTAAGGAGAACATTTGCTGATAAAGAAAAGTGAACATTTTTTTCTCTATTTCCCATTTTTCTAAAGCATTTTTGACCCAAAAAAACAAGCATCATGAACTTTACTAACTAAATCACTTGTCTGGAAGAAGCTTATCACATAATGACAAAATTATGCTATGCAATATCCACTTTGCATCAACATAAAGACATTCAAAACTATATCTCCATCTCTATAGATTGAAGCAATCCAACAATCATAAGTTAAACATAACTTTTGAATTTTTTCGAACTTATCAAATCACCTAATCCATTAAATCTACCTATTCATAAACATACAAAATCTTTTACCCATTAAGATGTTGGATTGGTTTGGATATATCTATTAGTTTAAACCTATTTTGACAATTCTATTTGTAGCTAATATAATATTATTGTAGCTTCAAATTTGAGGTAAAGTTATAATTCTCCATATTTAAAGTATCAAAGTTGAGGTAAAGTTAGAATTTCTATTATTGCAGTCTCATCATCAGTTAAAATTATTTTAAAATCACGCGACCATTTTTTCTATTAATAATTCGTTACCTTTACCATTTAATATCATATAATCTAATTTTCATAAAAATATTGATTGTGGAATTTATTTGAATTTTATTATTATAAACTAGTAAGTCTTATATATGATTTATATGTTGTAAAAGGATATCAAATATGGTTAACTATATATGTCTATTTAAACAATCATTTTATGGAGGGGAAAGAATGGAGACAGCGACAACCCTAGCAGGAGACGGCGACGGAGAAAATTCCCCTTTGGATGGTGATGTTCGTGAGATCTCTAGGCCGATATCGGATCTGGAGATGCTGACATTAGGAGAAAACTGTTTTACGGAACAGGAGGTGGCGAAGAAAATCGACTCTGTTCCAATCAATAGAGAATCGTCAGAAGGGAGGGAGATTGTCACGGGGTCAGAGGGAACTGAGGCAATGGCTCAGTTGGTGGAGCGATCCTCCCCATGGACGAAGAAGCAGAGTGGTGGAGTAGCGCCAGAGGCTTCAATTGAAATCGCAAATGGCATAGCCTCAATGGAGATACCGGAAGAGATTTTTGATGAAGCAGAGCTGCTCTGGAAGAGCTATGTGGTGGGGTATTTCATTGGAGATGCACTACATGTAGGATTGATTCATGCTACTATCAAACGTATTTGGGCATCACCGAAGGGAGGTTCGAAGATTGATGTTCAATTCATTGAAAAGAACACGGTGTTGTTTCGTATTGATAACAGTCAGATGAGAGCCAGGGTCATTCAGAGGAAATACTGGCACATTGCTGACATTCCTTTGGTTGTTAACGTCTTGTCTCCAGAGTCGGCTCTTAACCCTCCGGATCTTTCGTCGATGCCTCTGTGGGTTGACCTGAGGGGTGTCCCAAATAACCTCTATTCCCATAAGGGGCTGAAGTGTTTGTCTAAGGCAATTGGCAAGTTTGTGAAACTCCATCCTACCACCGAGAAGTGTGTTCGATTGGATGTGGCTAGGGTTCTTGTGAAAGTCAATCTTCACCAGGAATTGGTGGAAAAGATCTCGTTTCAAGACAAGGAAGGTAACCTAAGGGAGATTGAAGTTGCTTACCCATGGCTACCTCGACGGTGTAGTGTATTCAGAAGGTGGGGACATAAGGGGCAGGACTGCTTGAGTAAGGATGTTAGGATATTACGCAAAAAAAGTGTGCACGGAGGAAGTTCAAAGTTTGCTACTGTGTCGCAAGACGAGGATATAGTTGGTCGTAAGGAAGGAAATGTGATTGAGGATCTGTTGCATAATCTGGAGGCCGTTACACCACAGGCTGCTCAGAAAGCTCTGCTTGTTTCAAATGTTGCTCTTTCGGGGTCATAAACTGTTCTGCCTGGTCTAGAAAAGGACCTACTTCCACAACTGAAGGAGGATATGCAGACCATAGAGCTAATTGAGCCTACAACAGAGGGGTTTCCTGCAGTAGGTTGTTGGGAAGCTGCTCATGGAAAGATGCAGGGTGGGAATTGCATGGAAGATGAGGTTCTTGTAGTCTCGCCATCTCGGTTCAGCCCTTTACAGGATATTGAAGAGGATGAGGAGGAAATAGTAGAGGAGTTTGCAAAAGATATGGAAGAAGGGGAGATATTGGAGGGCAAAACTGAGGGGAAGAGTTCGGAAAACCCATAGGTGGCTAGTCAAGGAAAGAAAACTACAAATGGATCAACTCAGAAGCAAGCTCGTTCCAGAGTGATCCGTACCAGAGATCTACTACATGTGGGTAAGCAAGGAACTACAAAGAAGTCTTCCGTTAGGAAGATATGACGTCTTTCTTTGCATGGAATATGCGTGGCTTCAACATACCATGCAAGCATAGAGCCCTCCGATCGTGGCTACAAACAGAAAAACCTATTTTTGGTTGTCTAATGGAGACAAGGGTACATAGAGACAATCATCGCGATGTTTGGTTGCGGCTATGCCACAATGGCAATCCTTAACGAATTATGACTACCACCCTTTGGGAAGAATTTGGGTATGCTGGAGTGATCAGGTTGTTATGACGAGGCTACATATGAGTGCACAAGTTATCACATGTGCAATACAGAATCCTAGTACGGGGGAGCAGTTCATATGTTCTGCTATCTATGCTTACAATACAGCTGCTGAGAGGATGCAAATTTGGGAGGAGCTTCGAGGCACGAGGGCTGCTTATGGTCACCTATCACTACCATGTATTTTGCTAGGGGATTTTAATGAGACTTTAGCATCCAGCGAACATTCTAGAGCTTTGGATTATCGTACTTACCAAACCGGAATGAGGCACTTTCAGGAAACCATAACTGACTGCTCTTTGCTGGATTTACCTTACACTGGAGCCATGTTCACATGGTGGAACAAAAGATAGGAGGACCCTATTGGTAAGAAACTAGACAGAGCGCTAGTGAATCAAGATTGGTTGACCCGCTACCCTCAATCGAGTGCTCATTTTGATGCTGGTGGTATTTCAGACCATGCTAGATGTTTGATTCGTCTGATTGGAGCTACAAACGAAGTTAGGAAACCATTTCGTTTCTTTAATTACTTGACGTAGCATTCTGATTTCTTGCCCACTATCAAGGAGGTATGGGATACTTCTGGTCCTCTGTTTCACTCTAGATTAGCTCTCACCAGATTCCATCAGAAGTTGAAGCTACTCAAGCAACCCCTCCGTGAACTGAATAGAACACACTACAGTGACCTTCCAGCCCGTACAAAGCAGGCTTATGAAGAGTTATGTGAGTGGCAAAATAAAGTGCTTGCATATCCCACTCCAATAAATTTTGCTGGAGCATCGACTGCGGCGGAAAGGTGGAATCGTTTGGCTTGGATAGAAGAAAAGTTTTTCAGGCAGAAGTCATGTGTTCGCTGGCTCCAAGCCGGGGATCAGAACACAAAATTCTTTCATGCTATGGTTTAGACTCGAGCAGCTAGAAACACCATACAGAGTTTGACAAATGCACAAGGAGATGTACTCACATCCCTTCCTAATATTAAGAAAGAGGCGGTTAGTCATTTCCAAACCTTCTTGCAGAGTCAGGACACTGCTACTGAAGCTGTCTCTGTGGCCTCCCTTCAAGATTTGCTTACGTATCGATATACCAGCGAAGCAGCATCAGTACTGGTGGGACCAGTTACAGCCACTGAAATTAGGCAGGCTCTTCATACGCTGCCAAATGATAAGGTCTCGGGACCTGATGGGTTCACTAACGAATTCTTTGTTGCTGTCTGGCCAATCTTGGAAAGAGATTTCATAGTTGCAGTGCAGTCCTTCTTCTTTTATGGTTTCATGCCGACAGGGGTTAATGCCACAATCCTCTCCCTAGTTCCGAAGGTTACCCCTCCCCAGACGATGAAAGACTTCAGACTTATTGCTTGCTGCAACTTCATGTATAAGGTGATTTCGAAAATCCTAGCTATCATGATGAAGGTAATCTTTCCCGATGCAATTGAGACTAACCAGTGTGCGTTTATAACCGAGCGGCTTCTCCTGGAAAATGTCTTGCTTGCATCTGAGCTAGTCAATGGATACCATAAGAATGGGAACGCGGAGAAATGTGCCATTAAGTTTGATATATCAAAGGCCTTTGATACAGTCAAATGGTCCTTTATCATTGCGGTGTTGCAGGCAGTGGGACTTCCGACTCAGTTCATCCATTGGATCAGGCAGTGTATATCTACTGCTTCATTCTCAGTATCTGTAAACGGTAGTTTGGAGGGTTTTTTCACGAGTGCAAGAGGCATTCGTCAAGGCTGCTCTCTGTCACCTTACCTTTACGTCATTCTCAGTAATGTATTGTCGAAGCTTCTGAATGAAGCAGCCGAGGCAGGAGTTTTCGCATATCATCCTCAGTGTCAAGGGGTGAAACTCACCCATCTGAGCTTCGCTGATGACATATTGGTCTTCACCGATGGCACATCTGAGTCGCTTATGGGAGTTATTGAGGTCATGAACCGGTTTGCTTGTATGTCTGCGCTCTGAATAAATGTGGCCAAGTCTTCACTCTATGCTTCTGGAAGGAATCTGGCACCACTACTAGGCATGGCTTTGGATTTGACTATTGGAGTAGGCACTTTGCCTATACGTTATTTGGGCATGCCATTAACGACCAAGTCCCTTACTAGCCATGACTATGAGCCATTGACAGATAAGATTTGAGGAAGAATGCTTTGCTGGTCTAATAAAAACCTCTCCTTCGTAGGCAGGTTGCAACTTATTAAATCTGTCATATCTATATTTAGTACAGTTAATTTCTGGAGCTCAGCCTTCATCTTGCCTGCTAAGTGTCTAGACACTATTGAGAGTATGTGTAGCGCTTTTCTATGGTCTGGATCACCTACACAAACTCATAAGAAAAGGTAAGCTGGGAAGATCTCTGTTTACCGAAGGAAGAGGGAGGGCTTGGGATCAGGAGACTGCGAGATACAGCTAAGGCTTTCGCCATGAAGCTAATTTGGAGGATTTTCACTCAATCTTCTTCACTTTGGGTTAGTTGGGTGAAGCATTATCTGCTTCGTTATAATTCATTTTGGGATGTTAGAGACGACACAAAGGGGTCATGGATATAGAGAAAGCTTCTCAAGCTAAGGAATGTAGCTTACCACTTTCTTAAAGTCGACATAAGAGATGGTCAGAGCAGTCACTTCTGGTTTGACAACTGGACAGGGAAGGGCCGCTTGATAGATATCACATGAGCTACATGCACTACTTACCTGGGTGTAGTGAGACATGCTAGAGTTAGCGATGCTGGGAACACAGTGGGATGGAGAATCAGAGGACAAAAGAGTAGGCATTTTGGTGAAATCCATCAAAGTATCATGGCGCTGGCACCACCTAATCCTGAAAGCGGAACTGATATATTTTTGTGGAAACATGGGGAAGACGATTATCAGGCCACTTTCTCTGCCTCAAAAACTTGGGACCAATTGCGAGTTAAGAAGCCTAAAGTCGCTTGGAGTCGGGTGGTGTGGTTCTCACAAGGAGTCCCTCGATTTTCCTTTATCACCTGGTTAACCGTTAAAAACAGATTGTCAACAGGGGATCGAATGAGGCAACGGGGTCTGGTGCAGGGTTGTGTGCTTTGTGGGGAACGAGATGAGACAAAAGATCACCTCTTCTTCGCATGTCCATATTCCTATACAGTTTGGGAAGGCCTTGCAAGCCGATTAATGGGAAGAGGAATCAACCTAGATTGGCATTGGACTATCAATTGTTTGCAGCGACTGGGGGAGAAGAGAATGGACACTATTCTCGCAAAGATGTTACTGCAGAGTGTGATTTACCATCTGTGGAGAAAACGTAATGCGAGACGACATCACCAAACATGGACAACCACTGATCAACTAAGAAGGGTCATTGACAAGGCCGTTAGGAACAAGATTGTGTCATTACGGTACAAGTTTGATCACAAATATGGAGGTCTCCTCTAAAGATGGTTTGAGGTTACCACATAGATCAGATATTTTTTTCTTTTCTACCATAAGAGTAGAAAGTTTATAGTCTAGAGGTTGGGTTTGTATATAACATTTTTTAACTGATCAATAAATTTCAAATTTCATCAAAAAAAAAAACACATTTTATACTAGTGCTAAAAAGTCTTTGTCATTTACTCCCTCTGTGAAAAAAATGCATGTTCTTGCATTTTTTTACTTGTTTCTAAAAAAACAATGTTTTAGATTTTCTATGTATTTTTAATATAATGAATTGTAAACTAGAAGGAATGTTAATTGATAATTTTTGGATTTATTGGATTGCTATTAGTTTAAATTTATGGAAAATTGTTATAATTATAAAAATTAATGCATTGATAGTTAAATATTTCATTTTTCTTCATATTTGTGAAAAATCTAAAACATGCATTATTTAGAAAGAGAAGGAGTATTAAGTAAGAAATCTAAGAAATAAAAATTCAAAAAAGGTCTAGGCAATTAAGTAGTTGTATATATATTTTGGGTGAATTGGTTGAATTAAATAAAATTTTAATTTTTGATTATATGGCTAATAATAATATATTTTATTTTTAAATAAAAATAAAATATATTAAATATTTATATAACAAAAAAACTGCATCTGTTTAGAATTTAATCAATTTATTGGTCACTATATAATATATATATATATATATATATATATATATATTATATCTTAAATATATTAATAATTTATTTTAAATAATATTATTTTGTTCTCACTTTATCTCAAAATTTATTCAACCATACAAAATATCATTTAGTAAGTTTTGTATTTTGTAAATTTACATCCTGCAGTTTCTAATGTCATCGGGTAAAATAGGCTTGGGCGTTCGGGTCTTCGGGTCAGGTTCGGATCTTTTCGGGTCCTAAATATTTAGATTCAATAGGTACTTAGAAATTTTCGGTTCGGGTTCGGATCGGTTCTTCTCGGATCCGGGACGGTTCGGGTCTATAATTAAAATACCCGTAAAATACCCCTAATTTTTCGGGTCCATATCGGGTCCGAGTCGGGTTCGGGTATTTAGGATCTGAAAAGGACATGATATACTCAATTCCATCAACTTTAATTGAATATTTGTCATATATATCTAAAATTGTACAAAACAACTTAAATGAAACTATTAATAATTAAAATAAAACATTTTGAAACTCTAAATTTTACATTTTAAATCTTTATATTACTTTAAAAATGTTAAAAAATAATAACAATGTTGTTAACAAAAGATATTTCAACTAAATCATAAAATAATATATATAAAATAGAACACAAAAACATCTTTTTTTTTAGATATACATGTTTTTAAGTCGGGTACAAATCGGTTCTTATCGGGTCGGGTCTATTCGGGTCGGTTCTTTTCGGGTCGGTTCCTTTTCGGTTCTGGTTCTTTCGGGTAAAAAAAATTTAGCCCCAAAAAGTACTTGTAAATTTTCGGTCCGGTTCCGGATCGGGTATTTTTAAGTCGGTTCCGGTTCGGTTATTCGGGTCCAGGTTAAAATGCCCAGGCCTAGGGTAAAAGAAAAAAGAAGAAAAGGAAATAAAAAGAGGACAGAAGAAACGTCTGGTCACGGGAAGTGGGAAGTCGTGTCCTCGTCTACTTTCGTCTTCTGGCGGGAAGCCCTAGAGAGGAGAAGTCGAAACACTTTGTGGTGAGAGCAAAGAGCTACGAAACGAAGGAGAGAGAGAGAGAGGATGCACTGGATTGCCAGCAGAAACGCCGTCGTTTCGCTCCCTAGATGGCGTTCCTTCGCCTTCCTCTTCCGCTCGCCATTTCGCACTCACTCTTCCCTCAAACCCTCCCCTCTTCTACTGTAATCTCCTCTTTATAAGCTTCCTATTTGTTTCTCTTGCTACTATTTTGAGAAAGTTCAGATTTTGTATATCGAAATTCACGTTTTTTTTTTGAAGTATTGGAGTTAAATTTCTCAACTTTATCACTTTTTTATTTGCTTATGAGCTCGTTATATGGTTGTGAAAATGTCATAATGATATATTTGTGTGTTTCTTGATAAAAAGTAATACAAGGTACTCTGAGAGGAGATACTGTTTAGGAGATGGAAAGGCTGTGAAAGGAATCACTACGGCTTCTTCTAAGAAAGTTAAGACCAAGTCTACTGATGTTCTCACTGACAAAGATCTCTCTCATTTGCTCTGGTGGAAGGAGGTAACCATCCTGTTTTCCATCTTGTCAAGAGTCTCTTGTTATGGTTTTCGTTAAATGAAAAGAAGAAAGAGTTGCTGACATTGTCTTCCTGGATATTTGACTGATGCAGCACCCACTCTCGACTTACTGATTTTGTATTTTGTATCTTCTCTGAACACTTTTCAGAGATTGCAGACATGTAAGAAACCATCTACTCTTCAACTTATCGAAAGACTTATGTACACCAATCTACTTGGTCTGGACCCCAGCCTGAGGAATGGAAGGTCAGTTCTTTTCCCATTTCCTGTCTCTAATCCTTTTTGAGCTTAATTATGAATTAGTAACTAGTATATCATCGAGTATGACTTATTTAGGAGACTAACATTCTTTCTTGGATGAGATTTATTGAGAATCAGAAAGATGTTTAGAGTCTCATATTTTAAGTTGTAAAGCTGTAAGTAACCAAATTGGTTGTCGGTAACTTTGTTGCCTTTGTTTATGCAATCCTATGTTAATGGATTGCTTTCATTTCAGTCTAAAAGACGGAAACCTCAACTGGGAGATGTTGCAGTTTAAGTCAAGGTTTCCACGTGAAGTTTTGCTCTGCAGAGTATGTCGCTTTCTCTGTTTTGATTTCTTCTTAGTTAATTTTAAGAAAAATGGACAGTCCCATGAGTTTTCTGATCTCTGTTACTTCAGAACAACAACTAGTAGAATGCTGCTAAATTAGATATCAGATTATGACAAATTTTCCTGCAATCTTTCCTTCTTTTCAGGTGGGAGACTTCTATGAGGCTATTGGGATAGATGCATGTATACTGGTTGAGTATGCTGGTCTAAATCCTTTTGGTGGTCTTCGCTCAGATAGTGCTCCAAAGGCTGGCTGCCCAGTTGTGGTACAAAATCCTTATCTTCTTCTTTTAAATTTTTTTTTTTTTTAATATTAAGCGTAATTGATGTGAATAGCAATACTGGAGTGGGCATTGTGTTTATACATGATAAAAATAACTCACCTCTGGCATTGTTTTTTTTTTTAATTGGTCTCTTTAGTTGTTATTTGCACAATCTCAATATGCACAAAGAAACATCACACTATCACAGTTTCTGAGTCTTTTCTTTTATTAAAGGACTTGGGGGCAAATTTCATAAGTAGCTTTTTAGTCGCTATTGCTTACACGAAACTACGTCTTTTGGTGCCTTTTGTTGGATAGTAAACAAAAGTTGGTGTAGATAAATTGTACCACTAATGCATTCTATCATTTTTTACTCATTCCTTCTACGATTGATTTTTCTTTTACCACGAACTCGTCGTAGCAATACAGTTTTATTACTTTTTTTTTTCTTTCTGCAGAATCTTCGACAGACTTTGGATGATCTAACACGCAACGGTTATTCAGTGGTGAGTTGAGAGAGAAATAGTTCTTACCATTTTCTGATCCTTAAGCATGTTAAATTAAAACAATCTGTATGACTATCGTTGCGTGTTTTTTCTCCACTCTAGTGTATTGTGGAGGAAGTTCAGGGGCCAACACCAGCTCGTTCTCGAAAAGGTCGATTCATTTCAGGGTAAGATGATTTCACAAGCAGCCAAACACACTGTAATATTTGTTCCTATGACATTCAGTTTTCTGACATGTATTTGTAAGTATCTAGGCATGCACATCCAGGAAGTCCTTATGTATATGGGCTCGTTGGTGTGGACCACGATCTTGACTTTCCGGAGCCTATGCCGGTCGTTGGTAAGTATGCCTTGTATTTATAATAACCTAGTGAACATTTCAGGTCTTCATTTTTTTGTACATACGTATTAGTGTATTACATGACTTGCTTTGTTTTGTAATTACAGGGATATCTCGTTCAGCAAGGGGGTATTGCATGATATCTATCTTCGAAACTATGAAAGCATATTCACTAGATGATGGTCTAACAGAAGAAGCTCTGGTCACCAAGCTCCGCACCCGTCGCTGTCATCATCTTTTCTTACATGCATCATTGAGGCACAATGCATCAGGTTTTGCATATTAATAATAACTCTACATGTTACCCACTTTCAGATAAGTTGGATGTTGTAGTTTAGCATATGGTATAGCAAATCAGTTTAGAGTGTCAGGAGACTATTATAATAATAATACTATTTACAATTTGTGTCAGATTTTATTAACTTTTAAGCTTTATTGTCTCTTATGATACAATTCTTGAAAACTTAACTATGCAGGGACATGCCGGTGGGGAGAGTTTGGGGAAGGAGGTTTACTCTGGGGAGAGTGTAGTGGGAGGAATTTTGAATGGTTTGAAGGAGATACTCTTTCCGAGCTCTTATTAAAGGTGATAACTACGGACTTTGGATGCTGTTTAAATATGCTATTTACTTGTGACATTTCAGTTTGGTGAAAAAACAAACGAGTTTTTTTTTTCCCCTCAGGTCAAAGATGTTTATGGTCTTGATGATGAAGTTTCCTTTAGAAATGTCAATGTACCTTCAGAAAACCGTCCACGTCCATTGCATCTCGGAACGGCTACACAAATTGGTTAGTGTTTCACTAGAAAGTCTAAGAGTTTTGGAATGGTAAAGCATGCTAATAATATACTTTGTGTCACTGCAGGTGCCTTACCTACTGAAGGAATACCTTGTTTGTTGAAGGTGCTGCTTCCATCTACGTGCAGTGGCCTGCCTTCTTTGTAAGCAAATTTACTGAAAGAAAAAGGTATTCAAAGCATCATCTGAGGGTAGAGAAAGTTGATTTTGTTGCCTTTTTGATTTCAGGTATGTCCGGGATCTACTTCTAAACCCTCCTGCTTATGATATTGCTCTGAAGATCCAAGGTAATTTGACCAATGTGAAGACTTTTCTTAGTTTATTCCCTTTTGGTTATGATCTCAAGGCTTGGCATTCGTCTTGACAAACTATTGTTATTTGCAGAAACGTGCAAGCTCATGAGCACAATAACATGCTCAGTTCCGGAGTTTACCTGTGTTTCATCTGCTAAGGTTTTAAGTCACTTGCTGGAGAGCACTCTTCTAAAAGCACCTTTTGTGCAGCTTATAGATGCTAACATCTATTTACATCTCTGTGCAGCTTGTGAAGCTTCTTGAACAACGGGAAGCCAACTACATTGAGTTCTGCCGGATAAAACATGTGCTTGATGAAGTATTACATATGCATAGACATCCTGAACTTGTGGAAATGCTGAAGTTACTGATGGAGCCTACTTGGGTGGCTACTGGTTTGAAGATCGACTTTGAAACTTTTGTAAGTTTATGCATTTAGTTTTACCAACCTCGTGTTTCTTCAGCTGATGTATAAGAATATAAGTTGAATGTTTGTGGTTTCTTGCCAGGTCAATGAATGCCATTGGGCTTCTGACTCGATTGGTGAAATGATCTCTCTAGATGACGATGAAAGTCATCAGAACGTTAGTAAATGTGCTAATATCCCGAACGAGTTTTTTTATGATATGGAGTCTTCATGGCGTGGTCGCGTTAAGGGAATCCATATAGAGGAAGAAATCACACAAGTGGCCAAATCGGCAGAGGCTTTATCTTTAGCGGTAAGTATTCAAGAATTTAACTCTTTTTCTTCTAATATTTTATGATCTTATGGGACTCTCAAGAAGAAACAAAACATCGTATAGGTAACTGAAGATTTTCACCCTATTATATCAAGAATCAAGGCCATGGCTGCATCACTTGGTGGCTCAAAGGGAGAAATTGTGTATGCAAAAGAACATGAGTCTGTCTGGTTCAAAGGGAAACGGTTTACCCCATCTGTGTGGGGTGGTACTGCAGGAGAAGAACAAATCAAACAGCTGAAACCTGCTTTTGACTCGAAAGGGAAAAAGGTTGGAGAAGAATGGTTTACGAGTCAAAAGGTGGAAGCTGCTTTAGTCAGGTTGTCTCTCCCTCTGTAAGAAACTTTGGTTCATCAATACTGTCTACGTATTGATAATCATACTAGGCGTTCGTTGCAGATATCATGAAGCTACTGAGAATGCAAATGCCCGGGTGTTGGAGCTGTTGAGGGAATTATCTACTAAACTGCAAACAAAAATAAACGTTCTTGTCTTTGCATCTATGCTTCTCGTCATTGCAAAAGCGTTATTTTCTCATGCTTGGTATGTTTGTGTGTTTAATCTATTTCCATTAAGAAAGATTAATTTATGTGGTTTTAATGTAAACTGCTGCAGTGAAGGGAGAAGACGAAAATGGGTTTTCCCAACTCTTGTTGGATTCAGTACAGATGAGGTAACTCTTCTTACTGGTCGTTGATTATTCTGTCTCAATGCTTTTGGTCTTATTCTTATATCTCATGTTTGGATAATGTAGGCCGCAAATCCATTAGATGGTGGTGCCACTCGAATGAAGCTGACTGGGCTATCACCTTATTGGTTTGATGTAGCTTCTGGAACTGCTGTTCACAATACGGTCGACATGCAATCACTGTTTCTTCTAACCGGACCTAATGGTGGTGGTAAATCGAGTTTGCTCAGATCGATATGCGCAGCTGCTTTGCTTGGAATCTGTGGTTTTATGGTTCCGGCTGAATCAGCTTATATCCCTCACTTCGATTCCATCATGCTTCATATGAAATCTTATGACAGTCCTGTAGATGGGAAGAGTTCTTTTCAGGTAATTACCAAACTGAATCTGTTTATTTCAATAGGAAGCCGTTTTGATATATTCTCTTACATGTTAACATCAGGTGGAAATGTCGGAGATACGGTCTATTGTAAGCCAGGCTACTTCAAGAAGCCTAGTGCTTATAGATGAGATCTGCAGAGGGACAGAGACAGCTAAAGGCACCTGTATTGCTGGTAGTGTGATCGAGAATCTTGACGCAAGTGGTTGCTTGGGTATTGTTTCTACACATCTCCATGGAATCTTCGATTTGCCTCTTACGGCCAAAAACGTCACGTATAAAGCAATGGGAGCACAGAATGTGGAAGGGCAAACAAAACCAACATGGAAACTGACAGATGGAGTTTGCAGAGAGAGTCTTGCTTTTGAAACAGCTAAGAGAGAAGGTGTTCCGGAGACAATTATCCAAAGAGCCGAAGCTCTGTACATCTCCGTTTATGCCAAAGACGCATCGTTTGGGGTTGTCAGGCCAAACAAAACGGAGACTTCATCGAACAGTGGCCGCGAAATCAGCAAACCAGTCAGCTCTGAGAGAAGCTTAGAGAAGGACTTGGCAAAAGCTATCGTTAAGATTTGTGGGATAAAGATGAATGAGCCTGTAGGTTTAGAATGTCTTTCAATAGGTGCTCGAGAGCTTCCACCTCCATCTACAGTTGGTTCATCATGCGTGTATGTGATGAAGAGACCAGATAAGAGATTGTACATTGGACAGGTATACTTCCATATCACTATTAAGTAATCTTCTGAGGATTTGTGTTAATGTAATGAAACTGCAGACGGATGATCTTGAAGGAAGAATACGTGCGCATAGGGCAAAGGAAGGACTGCAAGGGTCAGGTTTCCTATACCTTGTGGTACAAGGTAAGAGTATGGCTTGTCAGATAGAGACCCTTTTGATTAACCAGCTCCATGAGCAAGGCTATTCTCTAGCTAACTTAGCCGATGGAAAGCACCGCAATTTTGGGACGTCATCAAGCTTGACTGCGTCAGATGTAGTCAGTATCTCCTAGTTTCAACATTAGCATTGAGTGTAGAAACTGATAATCTCGCTCTCTGTTTGGGTTTGTGCTGCAGTTGCGCATTTTAGTTTGGCTTAGGAAGTTAGAATTAGAGTAGATTAAAACCTAGGCATATGCCATAAGGAAAGAAAGAAATGTACGCCGTTTTGCTTTTTGAGGTTTTTGGAGATATTGCAAACGGCAGGCGGTTGGCAATTACCCTTATTTTGGTCTTCGGGTGTAATTGTCACATTTTCATTCAACCGAGATTTGTAATATTTCAAACGAAGAGAATCTCCTGCATTTTTTGTTTTTTTTTCGAAATGTGGTAAACTTCTTCATTCCTTAATAATTAGGAATGTGACCAACTTTAAACAAAAGATTACAAGGACCAATAAACACAACACTGGAATTGGAAAGCCTTGTTTATTCAAAACAAAGGAACGACGTGGTTTCAATTATAATTGGAAACTACGTCGTTTTATTTATCTTCTTGCCCAAAAAAAAAAAGGGGGCAGACGATCGTTATTCCTCTTCTTCTGATTGCTCTCTCTCCGGAATTGAAACATTCGCTTTTGTTCGTCGATCTTCTTCGATCTCTGTTTCAAAAGAAAGCATTGCACTGATCTTATCTTTATCTCAACCTTGTAAGTGCCCTATATCTCGTCGCCAATTTTGTAGTTTAGGGATTTTCGTATCGACTGAGTTATTTGATTCTGTGTCTAGTTCAGATTATTTTTGATTCTGTGAATTATTTTATCATAATTCATACGGAAAGACCATTAGATTATGATTATGTGATGCCTAAGTGCAGTGGGACATGGACGAGGTAGTAGTACAAGTGGAGAAGACGAAGAGAGAATGGGAGGACGCCTACGAGAAGACCATCGAACATATCATTGCCATACAAGAGTACGGTAAATCAAGGAGAGAAGGAGAGGAGAAGATTTCTCTACAGAGGCTCAACGGGTTGGCTCAGGATGGTCTTTCTCTTCTCAATTCTCTGCAATTCAATCTCGATCTTCTCGCCCCTCAGCTCCCTTCTGATGACCAGGTCCAATCCACTCAGTCTCTGCTTGAAACCTGGAAGAATCAGTATCAAAGGTATGTGCTTTCTTTATGACAGCCAACGATTAGGTTAGCTCAAGATTGATCTTGGCTTAGGAATACTTGAAGTCATCCCATCCATATGTAGTATTTGGAAGATTGATCTTGGCTTAGGAATACTTGAGTTTGATCTCGAATTCTAGTACAGCAAGAGAGTTAGAGCATGACTTATTAATGGGTGTTGAGACCAGACCAATTTTGAGTTTTGCCTTTCCTACAATTTTGTCAAGCATTTATCAAATACAACAGTGTATGAAAAGCATTGTTCACAATAGCAGCACCAGTTAAGTTCTTTTGTCTAGTTTAAGAAATCGATTCTTGTTTTTGTGGTCAGTTTGAGGGTTAACCTGAGAAGTGCTAATTTGAAAGCAAAGGATAACATGAGGAAAGCTGCTCAGCAAGAGGTAAGTCCGCACTCTCTCTGCTCTGCTGCTGTTTTCACCCGCATTCTCCTTTGAATCCCTTTTCTTTTCTTTTCTTTTTTATATAAAGAGTGCTTACAATGATTGTAGAGAGAGCTTCTCCTCGGTGGTGGTACAGAGTCCACTGATCTCAGACGTAAACGACAGTAAGTAACTGTTTCAAACTCTGTTACATCAGTCCTGCTTAACCCATTCTCTTCTTTAAAACAATTTTACTTGTATTTTTTTTTTTCTTTTGCTTATTGGTTGAAGTAGCACACTCTATCATATAGTTCACTGTTAGTCTCGGTGAATCTATGACGTTCTTGGCTTTTTTGTAGAGCAAATGCTGGAGTGACGTCGGATGCTGAAAGCATAACTGAAAGTCTCAGGCGTTCACGCCAGCTAATGGTTCAGGTCAGAACAGCTCTTTTCTGCTTACATCCTGCTTGCTTTTCTTTTTCTGCTCTAGACCAAAGAAAACAACCCATAAACAAAAGTTAAAACTGATTCAAATATCCTCTCTTGACGTTTGGGGGTTACAGGAAGTGGAGAGAAGTACAAACACACTCGTGGCTTTCGGTATGTCAATCGATAATGTTCCAATCTGACCTTATGATTAAAGTGTTTAGTGAAGATAGTTAAGACACTAAATCTGACATATTATCTGTGTTTACTTTCGTAGATGAGTCTACTGGAGTACTTAAGAAAGCCGAAAGTGAATACAAAGGACACAGGTCTCTGTTATCGAGGACCCGTAATCTACTTTCTACAATGCAGCGTCAAGACGTAATTGACAGGTACTTGAAAAAGAATAGATTCTCTAATAAACCAACAACAACTCTCCTGGTGAATGATATGGTAAAATAAGAACTCTTATTGTCCTGTCAACAGGGTAATCCTCATAATTGGATTTTCTCTCTTCGTCTGCGCTGTTCTTTACGTTGTTTCAAAGCGGATTGGAATCCTGAAACTACAGCAGATGGCTACGGCTGCCATTAAAGCTCAGTTGGCTGGAAAAGCAGCGAATGGTGATGCTATGCCTATCGGACAAGAGTTTGATGGAGGAAATACAGTTCCAAATGTAGTAGATATTCCTCTACAACAACGCCTCCACGATGAACTCTGAAAGCTTATTTAGATGTGCTTAAGTTCCTTATACTCGCACTGTATCGAAAGGACTAGTTGCTTGTTACATTGAGTTCATGAATATATATTACTATATCATGTAGGAATGTTCTCCCTAGACGTTTAGGGTCTGCTCTCTGTTCAATTTCTGAAACAGAGTGAGAACAAAAGTTACACAAAAGAACACTCTTGTTGAAGGAACTTGTCATTGTTAGTCAAAATCTTTATGTACCAATTCAATATCCGTTGTATTGCCACTACCACAATCTATCGAAATCAATTCTTTTTAGTAGAATTTAACAAATCTCTACAGAAAAACAGTAATTGGAAAACACTTTTCACTAATCTCAACTGCAAAAAGCTGGAGCTTGTACTTCAATTACTCCTTCGCGTTGAGCTTCTCCAGAAGAATCTTGTTAAGTAAAGCAGGGTTTGCTTTGCCTTGTGACGGTTTCATTACCTGAACAAAAAGCAACACACGAGTCTGAAATTGATTCAAGTTTTCAAGTTAAAGGCTGATCGTATCTGCAAATACCTGGCCAGCAAAAAAAGCCTTGAAGCTTGGTTCTCCCACTTCGGTACTGCTCAAGCTGCTTTGGAGATTTGGAGAACACCTTCATAACCATTTTCTCCATCTCCACAGGATTGGTTATCTGCAGGCTGCAGCATATGTCACACATAAGCAAAAAATCAGTTATGCATTTCTCTGGATCGAACTCCTCATTCTGTGGAATAGTCTTTTTCCTTGATCATTCCTTGGACGGTTCCACCTTTAGCCAATAGCTCAAAGAGTATATGCAAAATTTGAATAAATATCATTGATCTAAACAAACAAAAAAAGATGATACATTTTTAGATTAAAATGAAGTTGAACTGACCTGTTTTCCAATCTTTCCGCTAATGGTTCCATCTTTGATGGCAGCTAGCCTATCAGCTCAGCCAACTCTTGAGGACTAAGTTTAACATTATTGATAGAGAGTTCCTCGTTTTTCAACTAAGCGGCAATATCACTCATTATCCAATTTGCTGCCAACTTCACTTCAGCACCTTTCCTAATGACTGCATCTAAATATTCTACAACCTAAGCCATTCATTCCAACAAAATATAGATATACACCCTCACAACACCGGTAAGAAAGTTTTAACTCTTTTGCTCTCACCGGTAGTTTCCTTGTGAAAATTTTGAGCATATACACTGACGTCATTACCGAGGAAAAGCACATCTTGCATGCTTAGACCCATTGCCTTGTACCTCCGAGCGAGGATGGTCATCTTATACGAAATTAACTTTCACCGGCGAATTTAATTCCGGTTAACTAAACCGATCAAGACCCAAATACGGACAAAAACTCTTAACAGTATGAGTTCAATTTCCAAATTGAATAGAAGCTTAATCCATAAACTAAAGAACTAACCGTATGAGTTCAATTTCCAAATTGAATAGAAGCTTAGGCCCGATTGGTAACATTACGGAATTCGGCAAGTTTTTTTGCCCATCAACAAAAATTGCCGTATGAAAAAAAAGCAAAAACACAAACTTGCATTTTTTGCTGATAAAAATACAAAGAAAAATTTCATTAAGTAGAAACGTGAGTTTTAGTTGATCACTTACAAAATCAACACTTTCACATGATAATATCATTTTAATGATAAATAGTTATGTTGTAAAGAAAATTATATTATAATTTTTTTAATAATATTATAAGATGTCAGTTTATTATTAAAAATGTATATAAAAATAAGCAAAATATTTATAATAAGAAGTAAAGTATTTTTTTAATAAATTTTAGTTATTTTCAGATTTTTTAATAATTAGTTTAATTATTCGTGTTTGTTTTTCTTATAATAAAGTTAATATCATATAAATATTTTTATTTATATAATATGTGTTCCGTCATTCCGTATTTTTAATTTTTCCGCAGCTTAACTATTTTTTACGATTCTGCAATTAAGCGATGTTTACCAATCGTAGCCTAATCTTTAAACTAAACCGAAAAACAAAACTGTTATGAGGTCACCGATAACCAAAACTGTTATGAGTTCAATTTCCTGCTGTCAGCCCTATCTTCAATATCTTATGTAGGTATGTACACATTTCCTTGGAACTGAGGAACTGTACTAAACTGAAAATAAAATTATATTTGAATACAAGAAATTCTCTGAATGGATTCTATATTCCTAAAACTGAAAATCTGAAATATTTACTATTTATAAATTGAATTACCAAAATAATTTAATCTGAAATATTTAAAATCATCCGAAATACTTGATATTTCTATCCAAAAAAACTCTTCCGAAATACTTGATATTTCTATCCAAAAAAGCTCAAAGTATATGATATTTAATAAGAAAACTTAAATTATCCAATATTTCAACTCAAATTATCCAAATCGAATTGGACTCAGTTTTTTTTTTTTTTTTTTGATATTTGATAGTTCCTAACTTTATATCCAAACCATTAACTGAATTGAATTCCATAAATACTTGAAGGTTCTTAAATTTTTATTACCGAAAAAAACTGAAAAATCAAAGTATCCAAACCACAAACAGAAAACCAGATGCTCAGGTCTAATCTTATGAAACAAAAGTAAATTTATAAAAGGTTTAAACCAAAATACTGTAGCGTCTTTGTTACCGGCCAAACCCTCCACCTCCCCGATAGTGACAAACATATCAGGCCTAGCCCATGGTTTTCTCATGTTGATAGCCCACTTTCAGCCAGCAATGTAGATATAGTACTCGACATACTTGGGTGTTATGGCTGGGAAGGGAAACATTTTCTCTTGTTAGATAGACCTCCACTGCTCTCCTTTCTGTCACAGATCTACCGGTATGGATCTCGCACCGTACCAAGCTTGGACAAGTTTAAGTTACAAAATGCAAGTTTGTTCAGGTCGTATTGACATCACATATCTAGACCATGATGGTACATTCATCTTAACTTCTTCCTTAACAGACAGATATTATATCAGTTTTGACCTTCTGGGGGAGATCGCTTCCATCTTTTCTTCTTCTTGAAAGAGAAACTATTCCACTTTTTTTCTTCTCCATGAGAGGAGGATTTTATTTGGTTCCAAAACTGAGAAAATTATATATCCTAACCATTTTGTATTTATAGATAGTGGTTTTCACAGGACCAAAAAATGTAATAGATTTTATTTCAACAAAATTTAGAAATATTAACAAGTTTTCAACGTCACAATATAAAGTGACTATGTTATTTCTTTCAGGAACAGCCGCAATCGTTAGTCAATACATGCACATAGCTTCATGGAATAGTTTTTGCTTTACTATGATGATCAATCATCCTTATCCTAAACTGCTTTCAAGTTTTATTGTTTTTGTCAAAGAGTTTTGATTATCTTTAATCCCAAAGATTAAATGCATGATAAGTTAGGTTTGCAAACAAAAATTCATATTCCCAGGTTTAAGAAATAGTTTTATTGTGGATTCATAATCTTTACCTAATAAGAAAATAATTTTAGTCAAAACCTTATAACCAAAAGAAGAAAGAGATTTTAAAAGATTGATGTAAGAATTTGCCTACCAACACTAGTTATATAAACTAACTAGATTTGTTTTGGCACTCGTGCGTAAGATGATGATGATGAATTGATACATGAACCCCCACCACCCTCCCAAATCTCAAGCTATACTAATATACTATACATCTTTATTTTTATATATAATTTTGGATTACTCATGTCTCTCTATCTTCTAGACTTTTCAAAGACAATAAATCCCCTCTTTCAAACAATTGATTCGGGATAAATAAAAGTAACTAAAAGGTGTTACTTGTTAGGTATAAGGTTTAAGAGCAAACTTATAAAGTAATCAGAGTGTATCTATGTTACAACTCATAAAAATGGTTTCGTCAAAGTGGAAAAGGTAGCTTAAGGTGGATTGGTCTTCAGTGTTTGACAGCCAAACGGGATTTGCTGTCAAACTGGATGCATTGCATTTGCTTAATAAGTTTGTATAATATATATGTTCAAAATTACGTTTTGTCCTAGAGTCTCTGTTTTTTTTTAAAATGTTGTTGATTATGTGTTTTTTTTTTGTGGTAATCATGTTGTTGAATATGTTTTGGTCCTTTAACTTTGTTTGTTCAAATAAGACCCAAAATTTCAAACTTATTTAAAAAAGACATAGACACATTGTAAGCAACTTTAGAATGGATGTAACCCTAAAACTTTCATATGTATCAAGATTGGATATATCAAAATATTTCATCATAATTTTCAAAAAAAAAAAAAAATATTTCATCATCTATTCGTGATTTTCTAAGGCCTTTACTTAATTATTTTCTTTCTATTTTTCGTGTTTTGCCTCTTTAACACTTATTTTCATTTGTATTAAATCTGTATTTTATTATATATTTGACCACACCTTTTACTGAAATGATTAGAAACCCCAGTGACATAAAAAAATAATATAACTACGAAACCAATTAAAATTGATAGTTCAACACATCTTCGATCATGATCGTGTCTTGTATCGTATACAAATTTACGATGGTCAAATCTCGGTATTAGCATTTTTAGAAAAGTTTATCCAAAAATAGCATTCAATGATAAAAAATTTCAAAATATCACTTATTTGATAACAAAACCGTAAATTATTCTAACTCTGAAACCATAATCTCACCTTTACCCTTTTAATATTAAACCCTAAATCATAATCACTAAACATAATATAAAATAAAAGTTATATTTTTAATTAATGCTATTTCGAGAATTTGTTTCCTTATGTACTAGTAATATTTTATCATAAAAACATGATTTATTGCTATTTGAAAGTATTTTCGTTTAGCCGTTCAAACAAAAAGGTTTTTGTTATGAAAAGAACTGGAATTTTATTGTATCTCGGGAATTTGAATAAGGGCAAAATATTATACCCGTAGAGTTAATAACACTGATATAGAGAGAGTGTTTCTTATTAAGGAGAAGAGAAGAGTTTTCGGTGTGTTTACAAACGAACGCAAACGTTCGTATATATAGAAAGAAATTTACTGTGCAAATAGTGCAGCGGACCCCACATCTTTTTATATTTCCAACGAAAGCGGCTCCTCCCTTTTCTTTTGACTTTCGTAACACTCCCCCTTGGGGTCCGGTGTCACTATCCGCTCTCGCTTAACGTCTTTGTTGCCTCGTTAAAAACCTTTCCAGGAAAACCCAATGGGAAAAACCATAGTAAGGTAAAAAGAGTACAACTACGTACGTTCCCCCTCGAATAAGCAGTCATAGATCCTTCTGATGACGCATTCCAATGTTATGGATGTGTTTTCTGAATACCGAGGTAGGGAGTGATTTTGTGAAGAGGTCGGCTGCATTGTCGCATGATCGAACATATCTTACTTCAATCTCTTTATTCTTCTCGAGCTCTTGAGTGTATGAGAAGAACTTCGGAGGTATATGTTTGGTTCTATC
>NC_027754.1:13087475-13087709 GCF_000695525.1 Brassica oleracea var. oleracea
AGGATTCTCATATAGATATCAGTATCTAATGATCCATATAAATTTGCCGTAACGACATCCATGAGACGCATTTCTAAATTTTCATTGGCCGCTAGGCTCATCAGAAATCTAAATGTGATTGCGTCCATGACAGGAGAATAAGTTTCCTCATAATCAATTTCTGGCCTTTGAGAGAAACCTTGGGCTACGAGACGAGCTTTGTATCTTGTAATCTCGTTTTTCTCATTTCTTTTT
>NC_027754.1:13090832-13101339 GCF_000695525.1 Brassica oleracea var. oleracea
ATCCCCTTCCTCTTGGGTTGTTACTCCTTTCATGGTTGCGGTTAAATCGATAACCACGACCACGACCAAAACCAAGATTGTGACCACGACCACGACCACGTCCACGATAGGAATAATTTCCTTTTTCCGGATTTTTTATATCCGTTGCATTTACCTCAGGAAATGCTTTGGTTCCCGTGGGTCGGGCATTGTGGTTTTTAATGAGGAGTTCATTATTTCTCTCCGCTATTATAAGCGCCACAGCGAGTTCAGAGAACCTCGTATACCCACAATTTCTATATTGTTCTTGTAGAACATAATGATTTTTGTGGAACGTTTGGTAAGTTTTCTCGAGCATTTCTGCTTCCGAGACAGGCTTACCGCAATAATCTAATTGCGCCGCTATTCTCAATATAGCGGAATTGTACGTTTCCACTTTTTCAAAATCTTGAAATCGTAGATTTTTCCACTCATCGAGTGCATGGGGGAGAGTAATTTTCTTTTGGTTATCAAACCTCTCCTTCAGAGCTTTCCAAAGATCTAAGGGATCTTTGGTTCTCGCATAATCATGCGTAAGATTTTCATCTAGATGCATTCTCAGAAATATCACGGCCTTAGCCTTTTCATGAGAGGTTGATATATTGCCGTCTTTTATTGTTCCGAGTATTTCCTCGGAATCTAGATGAAGCTCCATATTTGTAACCCATGCCGTGTAGTTTGTCCCAGTTACTTCCAATGCCGGAAACTGAAGCTTCTCGATTTTTGCTATTTGAATTTCGAATCGCAGAGTGATCGTGCTGATAACGTGTTATGAAAAGAACTGGAATTTTATTGTATATCGGGAATTTGAATAAGGGCAAAATATTATACCCGTAGAGTTAATAACACTGATATAGAGAGAGAGTGTTTCTTATTAAGGAGAAGAGGAGAGTTTTCGGTATGTTTACAAACGAACGCAAACGTTCGTATATATAGAAAGAAATTTACTGTGAAAATAGTGCAGCGGGCCCCACATCTTTTCATATTTTCAACGAAAGCGGCTCCTTCCTTTTCTTTTGACTTTCGTAACAGTTTTTTCATTTATAATTGGGATAATTTGCAAAATTCTATATTTAGGATTTGAAATTTGAAAAATACATTGTCATTGTTTTTTTTTTGAAAACTACACTTTCATTAATGTGAATTTACCTTTTTACCCCAATTTGATATTTCAATAATTAATATATAAATTTGAAATTATAATTATTTATGTTTAGGATAAATATGTGTTTAAGATAAATATATGTTTAAGATAATTATCATGAAGTTTATATATATTTTAATTTATTTTGTTAACTTTATATAAACACAAGTCACGTCTCATTCTATACAAAATTTTTATTATTTCTTGAAGCCGAGAGCAAGTAAATTCTTCTAATATGATATTCACATATGTGTTTATTTTGTTTTACTTTGAATATGAACACTAATTATCATTCATCGCTTTGGCTTGTTATTCTTCTTTTTAACGTGACATGAAAACCATTAACTCAGATCGAAGTAATTTGCATAATTTTCACTACCCTAGTTACTTGCTCGTCAAGTTATCTGTTTGGGGGAAAACTCTCGTGGACAGAGAAAACAGATGATCGATATTAGAGATGATTGACGATGATAATATTGGAGATGGGTTCGAGAGAGGGAGAGAATCTCATAGTTTCCATCCACATCAATCATTTTCTCAGGAATGAAGACGAGATCCCTGAAGCTAAACCAATAGTTCCGGAGGATGAACAAAGGGATGATGATGATTAAAACTATTGAGGTTAGTGTTTCAAGCTACAATATATATGATATATACGATATGGAGGGAAAGAAATGATAGAAGGCATCTCAAAAAACCTAGACAACACCACCAATTGGCGAAGATCATTGATAAAACTTTTGGCAATCGGCTTTTAGCTACCAGATATTGGGAGAAGCAGCGTATGAGAGATCTTATGCAAGAGTGGTACATAACACATACATAGGTCATAGGATTCTTGTTCTTTTTTTCAGCCTTTATCCCTTTGTACATAACTATTCTTTTCATTGATGATCAATAAATTTAAAATTTCATTAAAAAAAATAAAACTATTGGTTTTACCAAAAAAAAAAGGCAGAAATATCGAACATACATAGCATATGTTTATATATATTTATATAGATGGATACGCTTCTTGTATAGTTCATCAAGTTTTTGATCAACTGCATCTTGTACTGCAAGAAAGCTCTAACCAAAGCTGAATCTAATGAAAATGAAGAAAGCAGACATGTTTTTTTTCTTATTCTTGGTTTCACATTTTTAGTTTCACAAACAAACATAGTGGAAGAATAAAGAGAGAATAAAAGAGAAACAACATTAGAAACTGAAATCTGATTCATGAATCAACAAACCTCTTAGAGATGAGAAGAAGAATCTGTAAAACTAGAGAGAAAAGAAAAAAAAAATCAGAAATGGAGAGGATACCAGAAGACGAGACGCGTCTTGCGTTCTTTTATTTTTTTTTCAAAATAATAAAAAATAAATTTAAGATATATTAAAAAGATATGGGAAAGATAATGTGTAGCATATTAAGAAGATATTCTCTAATGATTTTTTTTAAATAATGTTTTTAAAAATTGTTTAATAGGAATTGAAAAATATTAAGATTGGGCAATTTGGTAAATTTATATATAAATAAGTATATTTTTCAAAAAGCTTAAATAAGAGTGTATTTTTCAAATTATATTTTTATTGAAGTACATTTACCCAATTTTTTCCTTTATAATTTGCGTGCACGTATTTCGAAGATGGATATATTATTTTCAAGTCTTCTATATTAAAATGTCCTCCAAAGTTATTGTTGGGGTAAAAAACGGTCAAGACGAAGTTAACATCTAAATCTCCGTAAAAATCAACATGAACATTTTTCACGAAAGTTATACTTCGTAAAAAGATTCTTTACGAAGAGCCTCGCGGTAAAATCTTGTTCAAATCTCAAATCGAACCAAATACCGATTGTCCAAGGGAACAGCCACGTATCCGAACCGACCACGGGCAAGCTCGAGTATGGCAATCGGACCATGGACAAGCCAAGCTCGGTCGCTACATAGCGACCGAGCACGCATACGGCTCGGTCGCTACGTAGCGACCAAGCTCGAGCCAAAGCTCGGTCGCTACGTAGCGACCAAGCTCGAGCCAAAGCTCGGTCGCTACGTAGCGACCAAGCTCGAGCCAAAGCTCGGTCGCTACGTAGCGACCAAGCTCGAGCCAAAGCTCGGTCGCTACGTAGCGACCAAGCTCGAGCCAAAGCTCGGTCGCTACGTAGCGACCAAGCTCGAGCCAAAGCTCGGTCGCTACGTAGCGACCAAGCTCGAGCCAAAGCTCGGTCGCTACGTAGCGACCAAGCTCGAGCCAAAGCTCGGTCGCTACGTAGCGACCAAGCTCGAGCCAAAGCTCGGTCGCTACGTAGCGACCAAGCTCGAGCCAAAGCTCGGTCGCTACGTAGCGACCAAGCTCGAGCCAAAGCTCGGTCGCTATGTAGCGACCGAGTACGAACGCGGATCGGTCGCTACGTATCGACCGAGCTCGAGCCAAACTCGGTCGCTACGTATCGACCGAGCACGTACACGGCTTGGTCGTTACGTAGCGATCGGGCTCTCCCAAAACGTCGATACGACACGAATCCATGCATTCTCGTCTACTCTTTAAATGCTATCTCCCGTAGACCGTGGCTAAATCATTCTATGTTTCCCGTCAAGCGAAGGCATCAGTCAAACTTTACGATAAAAATCGCGAGAAGTTTGCTTTTATCGAAGAAACTGTAATAAACGTTTCGAGCCAAATACGGCCCAAAGAGGCCTAAGACGAAGCTCGAAGCCCACTTACGATTTCTTAACCAAAAGCCCATAAGCCGTTTGACGGTTTATGCATGGTTCGTAAGGCAAGATAAATGTCAAGTTTCTGCGGATAAATGTAAAGTTTCCGAAGATAATCACGAAGATCCGGAAAAACGAAATATCTCCATTTTTAAGATATGACGGCTTAAGGGCAGAAGGTAAAAAAGTAAACCGACCTAGGAGCAAGTATATAAGTAGTCCTAGGCGAGATGCACCAGGGACAACTTTTTAGACTCAGAATTCTCTGCACTTAAAAACTTTAGGCTTTATTCTCGACAAGTTCGGTTTCTATGACTGGCACTCAATTACTAAACGAACTCATCCAGGCAGTTCGATCTCTTGTCCAGCTCTGTCAATTGAACTACGTTCGGCTTGATCCTCGAAAGGGGTACGTAGGCAGCCTTTAACAAGTTTCAGTCCGAAATCAATCAAAAACCTTTTCTGTATCTTTTTCGTCTTTTGTTATCGAGCTGCGACTCAACTAGGTTTGAGCTTTTAGGCCGCTAGAACTAGGTAACTCGCTGTCAGCCTTTGCGGCCAAAGCTTTTATGATCTTTTGTAATGATCGCAACGCTCTTACTCGGATTCGAAATAAGATCTACTGTTTTCTCTAAACTCGTTTGTTATTTTCTTGATTTCCGCATCTATTTGGTCACTTGTCGTTGGCTCTCGCAGAGATCTGAGACCTCTGAGAAATTAGAGTTTTCCTAGTTTCCTAATTTAAACGTAAATCGACAGTGCGAATTTCGGTTCCCACAGTTATATAGAATTTACTATTTTCTTAAAAGCCAGAAAACTAATCATGCGTACGTTGATTTGCACTCAAAAGACATAGACAAAAAATAGGCATAACACTAGGCCGGTGATTTAAAGTGAATTGTATCCTAAACACTAGCTTGATTTAGACTGTACCAATCGTAATATATTATAATAATGGTATATGTTGTAATTTTACTATGTTACCTAATGTTCTTTCTACAAAAAGTTTGTTCTTCTGATAGCATTATTGTCTATGTTGTTCTTTATACGTTTAATTATTCTCTATCTCTTGATTTCCAATAAATTAAAGAAGACAATTAGCTCAGTTGACGAGTTAGCTAGACAAGAAGTTTATCAATTTAAACCTTCCCACACCTATAATCTAATCTATTAATACATGAGTACAAAATTGAATTGACCCTAGTTTTTTTCTAATATTTATATTTTTATGTCATTTAAGTATTAAATAACCTCCAACTTAAGTAATCGTTCTCTTTTTCTATTTATTAAATTATTTCCTAAATTAAATTTAGCTAGATTTTTGTGTTCAAGATATTTACTAAAATGATTTAGCTAAATTCTTTAAAAATTCAAGTTTAAAAACGATTTTTAATAATATTATGTAATATTTTTCAAATATCATATAATAAACAGTATGTAAAATATTTAATTATGATGTTTATAAATATTTTAAAATAAGATAAACATTTATAATATTAACTAATAAACATTTAAATAATATTCATGTATATAAAAGTGGAAATAAGTACCCTGTATACTGTTACACATGTTTCCGACCAAAGGCCTAATTAAGTAAGCAATAGAATTTACACCACAAAAAAATAAGCAATAGGAAATTAATCATACGAAGTTCGACTGATACTATACAATATAGTAATGTCAAATTTGCAATTTAGTTAGAAATAGTACGAAACTGTGTTTCAAAAGATGCAGATATGCTAAAAATGGTGGTGTCATATTTCCGTGTCACCATATCTTTAACATTGCACCGGCTGGCACATGAAACGGTATACGATGGACCACGGCAGTGCAATAAAACCAAAAAGTCAAAAATTCTAGGTTAGGAATTTGAACTGGTCAAAATAGTTATCTATTGTGAGAAAACATTATATCTCTATCTTTTAAAAAAAAAACTTATTAAACAACCCGAAATCAAAAATTCAAGTATCGTTTACAACCGTGAGTCAAACAATATGATCTAAACTCTAACGTAATTTCCCTAGTTTCGCTCAACCACCACCACAGTGGCGCGTTCCGATAGGTAGTAAGTTATCATCAAATTATCAATCGTCATTCTCAACTAGTGATGGAAATTACTCGAAAGTGGCGTCATCTCGTTTCTTCAGTTTACAATACATCTTGTGCCATCACAGAAGTTCTTGACGATCTCGTCACGCTTGTAATCTTCACCGACGTTTTAGCGCATAGTTTGTTATACAAAGCCTGAAATTTTCATACCTGAAAGCACCCGCGACAACGCCGGAGCGAGTTCTTCCAGCGACAAAAAGACCAGATTGAGCTGGGGCTGCCGTGTCTGATGGAAGGCTACCTGCAATAAGAAAACATGAGACATCGTAAGTGTGGTTAACTCAACCAACTTCCACTTAACATGATGAGAATCCTTCCTTTGTTGGATGATTAAAGGGAAAGTGAAATAAAATATTTTATTTGAGCAATAGTGAAATAAAATATTTAAAACCACATAATGTATGTGTTGAATTTTGTCTTCAACCCGGTAACATAGCTATGCAAAAGAGGGGTGGTGAGAAAAGGTTCAGAAAATGAAATGTGAGGATCATGTTTACGGGCGGGTGTTTTTTTTGTTTACTTAATGTACACCATTATATAATCTATAAAAATTATAATAAAATGGTGACAAAAATACATCACATAATACATATATTGCTGTTACATAATTCTACTAATAGTAAAAGTAAAATAATTTATATAACTGTAAATGTAAATATGACGCGAATATTTGTTTTTATTTAACCGATATCATTTTTATTTACCCGATATCGAGTTGGTTAGTGGTAAAAGAAATGCTAGTAGTCTTTCATTGGTCGAGTTTGATACGCGTTAGAAAAAATTATTTACAACATTTGAGTTCCCAGTAAAAAAGAGATGCCACCTTTTCTTTTTTTTAGAAATATACTTTTGTTTTATAAATAATATAATATATTTTTTCACGTATTATTTTTTATTATGACATTACACATAATAATTAAAATATATATTTTTAGTTTATGTGTGTGTTTTCCATAAACTAAAATATATATGCGAAAATAATATTTGAGATGTTTTGATAGAATAATACTTGGTTTTATTCGTCGAAACCTGTAAGAATATAATAACTAAAACTTGGAGGTAAATCTAATAATAAAGTCTAATGTGGGTTATACTTAGTATTTCAAATAAATACAAACAAAAGAATACCATTTGGGAACTGATTAATATGTCAAAATCGTAGTAAACATATTTTAGGTTCTCCACATTGTTAAGCCCGAACTCGTTGTCGTTCAAACTGAACATCACCTACTGCTTGACATTCGATTCTACATTTTCTATGTATGACAAACATGTTCTTATTAAATAGTATACATATATGTAGATATATATAGTAACAATGAACATACCTATCATCTTCAATAGAAAAACTCAGGAATGCAAGATCTTTTTTCTTTTTGTCATTCAGAAGGAATTGGAGTAGTGTACAACAAATCACCATGCGAATACCATCTGAAATAAATATTATCATTAAACAAACACATTTTAATATAACTTTTAGAATAAGGTAACTTATTATTACTTACCAACAGAAGCTTTGAAGTCAAGTCTCCTATGGATAATATCAGCGAATTTTGTAGGATAGAAATACAACGAAGATGATACAGAAGCAATGTGCTTAACGATGGTTGATATGGTAAATTTGAGATTAAAGATGTTATTGGCTGTCCTGGTTCTACCAACGTTTGCTTTTATCTTGAAAACCTTGATAGAATACAAATTTTTTTCCCTAAAGCCATCGACAAAGTATATCACACATTCATAAGGAATTGTTGCTTGGATATTTATCCCTTGAAATGGACATGGTACAACAATAAAAAAACATACGTTCGTACATGTTACCAAATTATTCAAAAGAGATAGCGATGTATATCAGAGAACTAAATATTTAGTTAAACACCTAATCTCGGAATCAACCAAAATCAATTTAAAGGTGTACAATCAGAACTACCAAATCGATCAGTAAATCAGGAAGATGAAATGGCAACACCATCTTCTTGGTTGTGTATGGCCCTATAATTAAAGTATAATAATCGTCAAAGATAAAACATATTGTACTCAACTTAAATTAAATATGTACAATCGTATAGAGTGATTAGTAATGGGAAATTAAACATATGTGTTAAGAGAAAACACCTAGTTCTTAAAGATCCTTCATGTTTCGTGTTTTCCAAGATAGTGGCTCTAGTCTATTGAAACATATGAATGTTTATATTATATATGTAGAGCATGCAAAATCTATCTATTAGGATATCCAGTTTATAGTGATTATGTCTACTCAACAAAATATATTAATTTTAACAATGTCAGAAAATATACTTTGAATATACTTTTAATGCATTCATCAATATTAGACAAGAGACATTTAACGCTAGATAATAAGAGAAATTAGAAAAAATATGGGATAAAGTGGAAACATGGACTACATGTAGGCGTTTCATTAATATTTCATCATTATGTTACTGATTTTGTTATAAACTTCATCATGAGGATTTTGTATCTTCTTTAGCTAGTTAATATATTCACAAGTTATACAAAAATAAAGAATCTTGTATGAGAATCATAATAACAAATTAAGACAAATACATGTACACTGAACTAAAAATCTCTGTTGTAACCATCCTCATTGCATTGAAAACGGGTTTCAAAAGCATCTTACAAAGTAAAAGAAACATGTATTAGTATCGGTATAGTATGATTTAAGTACAATGACATTAATAACATATATTGGTGCATGAATAAATTACTTATGTTTTGCATTAATCGCTTCTACGATAGGAGGTTTGAACAAAATTTCAAAAACATTATTAACCGGTGTAACAATGAATTCACCAGAACCTTCACACGTGACAAAATTTTAGAAACATTATGTTTTCATTTATGTTTCTTGCGTTGACATATACAAATGTGATGCTTGTGGTAGTAGCGCTAGTAGCATTTGTTGACGTTTAACTATAGTTGTAAGAAAATTCTATGTTTATGTGTCATTCGGAACCTTTATTTTAAAATTGATTACTTAGAAAGTTTACAGATGGAAACTAATAAATATATTCTAAAATATAGTTCAATTTAAATAAATACATAAATAATCAATTAAAACCTAAGATTTAACTATTATAATTATAAGAAATAAGAGTATATATGATAATATTACTAATATCCGCTAAAAAATCTATCATGATTTTATATTTTACAATAAGTATAAATCAGAATTTTGTTAATAACTATTCTTTTATCACTAGTATGTATATAACCAATTTTTTATATAGTATTATACTTCATAAAAGAAAAGGCTTTTCCATTGAAATCATTATACATTAATAAAATTAGATATTTTATTATTAATTATATTAAATTTGTGACTTTAATGTTTATTATAATAATGCAGTTCTTGATGTTTTGTAACTAAATAACATATACATTTATATTTATCAACCATTATTATATATATTAGTCAACTAATCATATGTATTATGCAAAATGCATTCATCGTTCCAATCTTCTAAACTATTGATGATATTTGGAACCATAATTATCTATTTATGCAAACCCTTTTACAAAAAAAAAATAAAAATAATAATTATCTATTTATGCAAATTAGCATATCCATATTTTTATCCGCTATATTTATCCACTTTTCTACCTTTATTTGGCAATATTTTAGGCATATCGCCAATGTCACAGACTCACAAAGTACATTCGTAACCCAAATTCTAGACCTGCAATCCAGAACTAGGTCCACGGCCCTTCAATGGGTGTAAAGTACTTAATATCTTTAAATTGATATATGATTTTGCAAATTATTATCTTTTTTTTTCTCATGGAAATATGTTTGAGGCTATTCCTTTAACATTTTTGTAGGCTAGAACAGCAATAATTTACCCATGGCTAGAGAAGCTCATTGGCAAGTACCACCACTTCTGCACTTTCAACTTAAGATAGGAACAACATTATTATAGTTAAAGTATCATCTCATAAAATCGTGCAAACTTTATCTCTAATCGATAACAAACAAAAAAATTACCAAAAAGGAAGCAAATATATTAAAAAAAATCTTCAAAAAGGAAGCAAATATATTAAAAAAAATCGAAAAATTATATAGTTAACTCAAAAGAATATGATTTGCTTATTTGATCAAAGTACTTGCCAAGTTGCATCTCACGCCGAAACGTTGGATTCGAAAAGAAACTAGAAAGACAAATCGTTTTTTTTTTAAACGTTGGATTCGAAATCTTATTTGATTTAGTTACTTGTACGACTATAAATCGTTGTTAGCTTTTTATAACTTTTTGTTCTTGTTAAGTTGTCGTGTTCTCTAATCAATTTTATCTTCCCCTCCCAAACACACTTTTTATTTTATTTTTACATCCCTCAGAACATCTCAAATTCATAGCTATTTTTTACTCGAGATACTACTCCCTCCGTTTAATATTAGTTGTCGTCTTAGAGTTAAGATATTATTTTGTTATAAACCATTTAATGATCGACCCATTTATCAGCCCGTGTAGAAAGATGGGCCAAGCCCATCCGCAGGATCATACTGGCGCCTATCTACTCTTGT
>NC_027754.1:13101439-13127505 GCF_000695525.1 Brassica oleracea var. oleracea
GGAATGTCCGTCAGAATACCGCTGTTTTCTTGTAGTGTAAACCTAAACCTAGAGATGGCGAAACATGAACCTGCCCGCGGGCCCGACCCGTTTGAACTTGCTGCGGGGCGGGATTTGTTACTAAGATTCAGGTAAGAATTTTTAGCGGGCCTTGCGGGTTGAGCTTGTGCGGGATTGGGCCAGAAGCGGGATGGGCTCGATGTGTACCGCGGGACACGCGGGGATCCGCAAAGACATCGTCACTTTGAGTCTTCAAGCTCTCACCGAAAAATAACCTGAGAAAATGGCGATTAGAAAGCCGATCTCTTATGGCTTCTCCTCTTCTTTGATCCGTCACAAAAACTTTGATCCACGAAAACAACTTCTCCATGTTCATCTTCTCGTTTGATCAATGTAGAGTCTCTTCTCTGTTTCATCTTCTTTCTTTCCTTTTGAGCCACAATTCAAGAGCTATGGGCTTTTTGAAGTTGCTGATGAACATCAATGCATTCAGGTAAGGATAAAGTTTTCGATTACATGTTCTTTTGCTCATTACTGTGATTTAATTTGTAAGGAAAGATAAAAATTTTGGGCCTAACTCTTTATGTCGATTACATGATCTTTAGTGAAAGAAGAACAAGATATTGGGTCTCTTTTGTCTCTTATCAAGCGGCTACACATTGACCAATCGTGTAAGTTGTTCTGTCTCATTGTTGTCTCTTATCAAACAGCTTCTTATCGACAATATATGGGTTATTTTAGTTGTTCTTGTTTGTTGTCATCAAGTCAATGTTTACGTGTAGTTGTTCTTGTTTGTTCTCATCAAGACAAACGTTTAAAATGTTCTTGATTCTTATCGAGAATATATGGAGCCTGTTATGCTCTGTTTTTATACTCTGTTTTCGCTCTGTTCGGTCTTGATATGTTCGGTCTGTTGTTTCTTAATGTTCTGATCGTATAAACTCAAGTGATTTTAGTCATATATTTTCTAAAACTTTTTCGTTATAATGACATGTGATGAGTGGGGGATTGTATTATGATCAAGGAGGAGAATGATATAAGAATGCAAAGGACACTTGCATTCCGATCTATAAGGCAAATGACCTCAGGTTAGTCTCTGTTCTATTTTTTTACTAAGACGTCTCCATTGCTTATGATAAGAGCTGATAGAATTTAGGTACTAGGTCAACATCACCTTCTACAGAGCCTCGTGAGATGGATCAACAAAATGTTTGTGGAGGACCGAAAGGAACATTTGAGAACTATGGTGTAAGTCTCCTGTTTTGATTTATTTTTAAATTAATTGTGAACCTGCGCTAGATATGGATAGCTTTGAAAGTTTGGATATTCCATCAAATCGTTTTTATTTTTTTTTAAACACTACAGGATTTTTTTGCGTTTTGCAAAATTAGTGTTGCTGCGAGTGGAAAGACAACTCTCCAAGGCGGGTCGGTACAACCCAATTGCCATCTCTACCTAAACCCCCCCCTTCCCCCGATACATCACCTCTATTACCCCTATATGTTTAGAGACAATCTCTAGAGGACCAAGTCTAATTTTCTTTATAAATTCATTTATTTTTAATTCGTAAATGAAGACATTTACTGATTTACCCCTGTGTTCTCTAACCTAATCTAATAGACATAACCGCCGACAAGTTTTTTTTTCATTTTCTTCTTTCTCTCTCTCTTTTCTCTGCGACTTTTCTCGTGCTTCATCTTTTCTTTCTCTTTTTCTCTACAATCAAATCAGATCTGCTGTAAGTGATGAAACAACTGTCGAAGGTTATGGAAACAACATCAATGGCGATCCTTCTTCTTCTCGTGCTATTAGATCTGTTCAAAACAGCGATGGCTCAACCTATGCGCTCTAGATCTGTGTTTTTTTTTATATAAAGTGTTGTTGTAAGATTCTGGGTTTTGTATGAGTTCATCAATGGCTTACAACCTATGCGCTCCATAAGTGAATGGATTCTATTTTTTTTGTTATGTATGTTTCCAATTTAGGGTTGTTAAAGAAGATTCTGTGATTTTTATGATTTAGGGTTCTTCTTGTTTTTGTTCTCCCTCTTTAAGGCATTTTTCGTGTTTTTTATTTATTTCATCTTCGGATCTGATTTTAGTAGTACTCAGTATAACTAGTATAATACTGTATATGATGTATACTTAACACATTAGTAGTACGCAATATTACAAATATGACTCACTATAACTAGTAAAACTCAATATAACTAGTATAACTCAGTATATCTAACTCACTAGTAGTACGCAGTATTACAAGTATAACTAGTATAACTCAGTATAACCAGTATAACTTAGTAGAACTTGGTAAAACTACAACTCAGTAGTACTCAGTATAATCAGTATAACTTAGTAGAACTCGGTAAAACTACACCTCAGTAGTACTTAGTATAACTCAGTATAACCAAGTATAATTCAGTATAACTAACATCAGTATTACCAAGTAGAACGAAGTACAACTAAGTAAAACTATACGATACAATGTAATATCCAAAATTTGAAATTTTTAAAATTTCAAATTATTTGAAAATTTTGAAAATTTAAAATTATTAGAAAATAATAATTTTGAAAATAAAAAGGGAAAATCGGATTTCCATATTTCATTAAAGCAATGAGGGTATAGGAGATTTGAGAGGCCATTAAGATATTACTCTGTCACATCTAAGGGCATGGGAGTAGTCGGCTCCCTTCCTCCCCCTGCCGCACACCCCTCCCCCCAAAAATAAAGATCCCCCAAAGGATATATATATATACGGGGGACTTGTGAAAACGACATGTTAAAAGAGGTAAAGTGAGCTCCCAAGTTCTACTTCTTCTTCTTTTCTTTGTAATACTAATATTCTTCTTTTTTCCGTCTATATCTACGATTCTAATTCTTTTCTTCTTTGGATAACTTTTGCTGAATAGATTAGTTATTCTTTTTACTATATAAGAGCTCCTATAACTATTTTTGTAATTTAAGATTGATAAAGTATATATAATGTAAAAGGTATATATATACATATATATTGTAAATTTCCATAGAATCTTGCCTTTTGATAGTGATAACCTTATACTTTTGATTCTAGAAAGAACATTAACTCTACAAATGTAAAAAGATCTTTGTCTTGTCAGTTGTCACTAGTCTCTGTATTTATAGAAAACAAACAAAAAGTGGTGGAGCCAAGGAGTTAATTAGAGTACGTGCATATATAAATACTGGAAGGGATAGAGAGAAAACAGAACACAACATAACGCAAAGGCAGAACAGAAGAACACTTAGGTTTCATAAAACAGAGAGAAGGAGATTTAAGATACTTCTCTTTTCTAGCGTTCACTTATAGAAAAAAAAGAAGAAAGGATGAGTTTGTGGGGAGTGATGGGAGCAGGATGGGGAATGGTCGAAGAAGGTTGGAGAAAAGGGCCTTGGACTGCGGAAGAAGACCGTCTTTTGATCGATTATGTGCGTCTTCACGGTGAAGGCCGATGGAACTCTGTGGCGAAGCTCGCAGGGTTGAAGAGAAATGGCAAAAGCTGTAGGTTAAGATGGGTTAATTACTTAAGACCAGACCTCAAGAGAGGACAAATCACTCCTCATGAAGAAACCATTATCCTTGAGTTACATGCTAAGTGGGGCAACAGGTATTTAATTTAAGTTTTATATGTTTATTTGTGTTTGCTTTATATTTGCATTTAAATGTTATAATTATTTGTGTAGCCTTACTCAAATAAGTAGCTTTGGCCTTTTAATTTTTTTCTATGGTTTATTGTCTAATGATTTTTACAACCTTAGGTGGTCAACAATTGCTCGTAGTTTACCGGGAAGAACAGACAACGAGATCAAGAACTATTGGAGAACCCATTTCAAGAAGAAGACAAAATTTCCAACTAACAATGCGGAGAAGACGAAAAACAGAATCTTGAAGAGGCAACAATTTCAGCAGCTAAGACAGATGGAGTTGCAGCAAGAACAACAGACGCTTCAATTCAACCAAATCGACATGAAAAAGATCATGTCTTTAATAGAAGATGACAATAATAACGATAATAACTTCAGTAGCAGTAGTAGCGGCAGTAGTGGCGAAGGTGGTGCCTTCTATGTTCCTCATCAGATCCCACATTCAACAACAAGTTCTGGTTATGACCCAAATGGTAATGGGTTTTTCCCGGTGCCAATACCTGAGGCTAATGTCAACGAAGATTACACAGTTTGGGATGGTTTATGGAATCTGGATGTGGAAGGACAAGGAAGCTTTGGTGGAGGTGCTTGTGTCCCAAGGAAGCACTGTTTCCCGAACGTGTCTATTCCCTTCTGTTAGCTTGAGCCTTTAAGTGTCTTACCTGCCGGAAAATGTAAGAAAAATAAAACTTGATTGACAAGTTAGGTCGAGTTTGTGTTTGGTATGGTTTTATATTTTCTGATTTTGGGTTTAGCATAAGTTTTTTCTGTTAGCCATTGTGTGTGGATCTTATAAGAAGCTCATTTACGCAACGCCAAGTTAACGAACGAGTGATGTAGTAGAAAGTCTGGACGAATTGTGTGTCAATTGTAGCACAACAAAACTCAATCGAAACGATCAAATAAAAATATTGTTACTTGCAAATTTTTGTCTCCAAAAATATCTTCTAGATGAGACGAACAGAGTAGAGAAGATCATTCTAGTGTGTAAAGAGTCGTTTATGCAGAGACTTAAGATTTATTTTGTTTGTGTGATATTCTATATTAGTAACTAGGCGCGTTTAGGTAAAGTTGGGCACAAGGCAAGTACTTGTCATTTTTTCTGGCTTGTCTCGAGTAGTTTGATTTGGTACTTGTATTTGGCTTGTTCGAATCAACTACTCGGAGAAAATCATAATACTTGCAAGTTCCTTAACTTGCTTTGTTACTTTTTTTTTGAACAAAACTTGCTTTTTTACTTGCAAATCAAAAACAAGTTTATAAAATAGTTGATCGTTTGCAAGTATTTAAAATAAAATTACATGAAACAAGTATTTTTTAATGAGTAACAAGTAATATTTGAGAAGAACAAATATTTCTTAACGAGTATCAAGTACTTTTTGACGAGTAATAAATATTTTTTTACGAGTAACAAGTATTTTTTTGAATAAATAATGACTAACAAGTAATGAAACAAATTGGAAGGCAAGCAATAAAAAATTAATAATATTTGATACTTGACACGAATTTACGAGTAATAACATTTGTTGACTTGCTACCGGACTTGACAACACCAAGTATTTGTTTTTTCAAACGGAGTATATCAGGAAAGGGAATCCTGTAGATAAGGATTACCTTTATGTTTCCATTTATCTTACATTATAGTTATGTTAAAGTTCCTATATTGTCTAGGGCTTAGGCCACGATGGCTTGGTATATATACGTGTGTACATTGTTAAGATCAATACAAGTATTCAGTTTATACTTGCATCACAAGTTTACATGGTATCAGAGCAATAAAAATCCCTGTGACCTAAAAGTCTCTTGTTCAAGTTTTCGAAGCGTTGTTCTCACGTCTGAACAAACGCACAAGTCATGGTCGAGGGAGACGAGTCTTCCACCACCAAAAGTACTACTTCTCAAGCTGAGCAGTATGTCATTAAACCAGGTCCGTACACTCTGTTTGCGTCTGATAACCCCGGAGCCCTGATAACCTCTGTGATGTTCTCGGGTGACAACTATAATGAGTGGTCCACGGAGCTGACTAATGCTCTAAGAGCTAAACGAAAGTTAGGGTTCATTGATGGTACAATGCCTAAACCATTAATAGATGATCCGAACTTTGATCTCTGGTCGTCTGTGAATTCTATGATCGTTGGGTGGATACGTACGTCAATCGAAGCTCGTGTGCGGTCGATGGTCACCTTCATCTCAGATTCTCACAAGTTGTGGGAAAATATAAGAAAACGTTTCTCTGTGGAAAACAAAGTTCGCATTCATTGTCTAAAAGAACAACTTGCTGCGTGTAAGCAAGATGGTCAGTCTGTCATGGATTATTTCGGCCGATTAGCCAAGTTATGGGAAGAGTTGGATACCTTCAAGCCACTTCCGGCGTGTAGTTGCAGTGCTGCTGCTCAGTATGAACAAGAACGTGAAGAAGAAAAGGTTCATCAATTTGTCATGGGTTTGGATGAATCTTGTTTTGGAGTTGTTTGTCAAAGTATTATTGCATCGGATTCTCCTATTGATCTTGGTGAAGCTTATGCTAAGATAGTACGGGAGGAGCAACGTCTTACCTCAACTAAGGAACGCGAAGCTCACACCAATGCTGTCGGGTTCGTCGCTAAGAAAGAGCAATCTGAGCTTACTGGACAGTCTCGTCACATTCCAAATTGTGCTCATTGTGGTCGACGAGGACATGACAAAGCAAATTGCTGGCAGTTGGTCGGGTTTCCATATTGGTGGGAAGAAACACCACCAACTCGAGGTGACAGTAGAGGAGGACGAGGAGGCCGTGGGCGTGGGGGAGCTAATTCGGATCGTAACAGAAAGAACGGCGTCAGAGCTAACAACGCTCATGCTACCTCGTCAAACTCATCTTCGTTTCCTTCATTCACCGAGGATCAATGGAAAGCTTTAACTCAGATGGTTAATGAGAATGCAAAGACATCTGACAAGTTAATTGGTAAGAAATATGGTGATCTCATCTTGGATACATGGGCTTCTCACCACATGACGGGAGAACTCTCGTTTCTCAAGGATATTATCAGTATTCCACCGTGTCCAGTGGGGTTTACAGATGGGAACAAGGCCTATGCGACCCACACTGGCGTGTTTCAGTTATCCAATAACATTACTCTGTCGAATGTGTTATTTGTTCCAAACTTAAACTGTTCTCTCATCTCAGTCTCCAAAATCCTACGTCAGACAAACTGTTTTGCTCTTCTAACAGATACGTTGTGTGTCTTACAGGATCGTTTCACGAGGACGCTGATTGGAGCAGGTGAAGAGAGAGGTGGGGTTTATTTCCTCAAGGATGTTATGGCTGCACGTGTTCAGGTCGCTGATAAGTCTCACAAGTCGGCTGATCAGTTTTTATAGCACCAACGGCTAGGACATCCCTCGTTTTCAGTGTTGACATTTTTACCTATGTTTTTAAATAAACCTGCTACTCAAAGTCCTTGTGACATTTCTTTTGAGGCTAAGCAGACTATAGAAGTGTTTTATGAGAGTTTAAATAAAACTAAGGAGTGTTTTCAGTTAATTCATTGTGATGTTTGGGGACCTTATCGCACTCGATCATCGTCTAGAGGAGTATACTTCTTAACTATTGTTGATGATTACTCCAGATCAGTATGGACCTATCTTCTTCTAGAAAAATCTGAGGTCCGTACAGTCATTCAAAACTTCTGCCAAATGATTACAAAACAGTTCTCTAAAGATGTCAAGACTGTTCGTAGTGACAACGGTACAGAATTTATGTGTCTGAGTCAGTTCTTTCGTGAGAATGGGATCATCAATCAAACCTCATGTGTTGCCACCCCTCAGCAGAATGGTCGTGTAGAAAGAAAACATCGTCATATTCTCAATGTCGCTAGGTCGTTGTTGTTTCAAAGTAACTTGCCAATCAAGTTTTGGGGAGAAGCCATCATGACTGTAACACATTTGATAAATTGCACGCCGTCTGCAGTCCTTCAACATCGCTCTCCTCATGAACTCTTGTATAACGAAAAGCCCAGTTACTCCCAGCTCTGAGTCTTTGGGAGCTTATGTTTTGTTCACCATAGGAGTCGTGATAAAGATAAATTTGGTAAACGAAGTCGACGATGTGTGTTTCTTGGCTATCCACACGCTCAAAAAGGTTGGAAGGTATTTGACCTAAGTACAGAGGAGTTCTTTATCTCTAGAGATGTGGTATTTCAAGAAAATGAGTTCCCATTCTCAGCTCAACCTCGTGACTTGTCCATCACACAACCCGCTCTTGCACAATTCGACGACGATTTGGAAATCACAGGCCCTGTGTCTTCCGACGACAGGGGGAGTTCATCTCAGCCTGCAGTCTCTCCATCAGACACTGCCATCTCTACTGAACCCACAGCTCACAGTGATCTGCAACCTGTCTTGAATCCAGAAAACGTGTCTACCACTATATCGGACAATTCCGTACCTACTGTGACTCCTACGACTGCACCTCCATTTTTAAATCCTCCATCTCTGCCATATACTGTCGAAGTTACTGATGAAGTACTAGGCAGAGGTCAGCGGTCACGATTGCCTTCAGTCAAACTCAGAGACTATGTTACTTATAATGCAGCTCGTCTTGAAGATCCCACTCTCACTCTCTCCTGCTCTGCATCTTCGTCGTCTGAAACAATCCATGGTAACTGTCTCTATCCTCTGACTGATTATATCACTGATGAAAAGTTTTCACCTTCACATCAGGCCTTTCTTGCGGCGGTTACGGTTGCAGTCGAGCCAAAATACTACTCACAAGCTGCTAAAGATAAAATTTGGCGTGGTTCTATGAAAAACGAGATCCTAGCACATGAAGAGAATGGTACTTGGGATATCGTCTCGCTTCCGCCTGGTAAAACAGTGATTGGTTCTCGTTGGATATATAAGTACAAGTTTAACGCTGTTGGAACTGTTGAGCGTCCTAAGTCACGTCTGGTTGCTATGGGCAACAACCAAGTCGAGGGCGATGACTTTTCTGAAACGTTTGCCCCTGCTGTTAAAATGGCTACTGTTTGTGGTCTTCTTGGTCTTGTCGCTGCAAAAGGTTGGGAAATTCATCAAATGGACGTACATAACGCTTTTTTTCATGGTGATCTCAATGAAGAAGTCTACATGCGCCTACCACCTGGTTTCACACACCCTGATCCTACCAAGGTGTGTCGTCTTCGTAAGTCTTTATATGGTCTTCGTCAAGCACCGCGTTGCTGGAACGAGAAACTCACGAAGTCTTTGATTGAATACGGCTTTGAGCAATCATACGAAGACTATTCCTTGTTTATGTACACAGGATCTCAGGAACTTAGGGTACTTATTTATGTCGATGACCTGGTTCTTGCAAGCAATGATCTTGTTCTTCTTACCAAGTTCAAGTCTTACTTGGGAAAGTGTTTTAAAATGAAGGACCTCGGCAGGCTCAAATACTTTCTCGGCATTGAGGTAGCTCGTTCAGAGGAAGACATATTTATTTCTCAAAGAAAATATGCGTTAGATATCATCTCCGATACTGGACTTCTTGGGTGCAAGCCAATGACAATCCCGCTTGAACAATACCATAATTTGGCGTCTGATCAGAGTCCTCTCCTATCTGATCCAAAGAAATATCGTCGTTTAGTTGGTCGCTTAGTGTACTTGTCTGTTACTCGACCAGAGTTATGTTACACTATTCATCTTCTGTTTCAGTTTATGCAAAAGCCAAGAGAGTCTCACTGGTCCGCTGCTCTCCGTGTTGTTCGTTTTCTTAAGGGCTGTCCAGGTCAGGGAATCATTTTATGCTCTAACAGTGACCTACAGGTTTCCGTTTACGTTGACGCAGATTAGAGTACTTGTCCAAAGTCTCGGAGGTCGTTGAGTGCTTTTGTTGTTTTTCTTGGAGGATCGCCTATTCAGTGGAAGACTAAGAAACAAGGCACGGTTTCAATGTCGTCCGCAGAAGCAGAATACAGAGCAATGGTGTTAGCAACCAAAGAGATCAAGTGGATTATTCCATTGATGGCAGATATCGGTCTTAAAGTGAAAACTCCAGTTGCGCTTCATTGTGATAGTAAAGCTGCCATTCATATAGCTGCTAATCCGGTCTTCCATGAACGCACTAAACACATCGAACGGGACTGTCACTGCGTTCGGGATGCTGTTAAAGCTGGTCTTATCTCTACCATTCATGTCAGTACGAAGGATCAAATCGCAGATATTTTAACTAAGGCATTGGGTTGGCCGCAGTTTAAAGCTCTTTCTTCCAAGTTGGGTGTTCAAGATCTTCACTCTCCAACTTGAGGGGGAGTATTAGGAAAGGGAATCCTGTAGATGAGGATTACCTTTATGTTTTCATTTATCTTACATTATAGTTATGTTAAAGTTCCTATATTGTCTAGGGCTTAGGCTACGACGGCTTGGTATATATACGTGTGTACATTGTTAAGATGATCATGCCAGCCTTTAGTAGTGATTCGGTACACGTCAATATTGTTTTGACCAACCAAAGTAGCAAGTAGAAGTAGCTAATACTGGAAGAGACATTGACATGTCATACTTTTTATCAAGAAGTCGCTTTGAAAACGTTTACGGTTAATTAGTAGCCTAAACGGGCTTTTACTATACGTGGCCATTAATATCTGAAAGACCACAAATACAAATCGAATATTGGCGTCCCCGTTTTATACACAGAGTGGGCCATATTTGATGGCAGATTAGTTCTGGGCCTTCAGGCCCCTAAAAAAATTTAACAATTACTCTTTTTTAAATCATCTATACTAAGTGTGGGATATATATTTTTAATAGGAAAAATTTGGAAAAATGCCATCAAATGAGATTATATTTTTAAAACTACACCATATCTTTAATTTTTTGAAAACTACGCTTATTTATAAGTGAAGTGACTAAATTAACCTTATTGAGAGTAGAAAATTTCAACAGTTAAATAAAAAAATTAATAGAAATAAAAAAATGATTGATTTGTTTTATTTTAAACTATACAAGAAAATCGGAAATTTAGTATGATTTGTTTAGAACTTCTGGTTTTCGTAACTATCGAATCAGTGTAGTTCTTTTTTCTTTTGTGTCTGAAGAGGAAGACGTGCCAACATAATTTTGGAGTTTGATGTTTTTTTGTTATAAACTTTAGACTCTTAGATACATTTGATAATCACCACAGTTTTCTTATTTCATCAAAAGTTAGGGCCATATCGTAACAATAGCTTCATGTGCTTTGGAAATTAAGAGATTGCCTTCTATCTCCAGTTGATATATCAGTAGTTGTTAAAAGAACGAATGTGGTGTCAAAAAAATAGTCAAACTCTGACTCTATTTCTCTCTAAGATCATGGCGAAATGCAAAGATATCAATAGTAGTTTCTCAGATAGAATAGTTCTTCACTCTGCTTCTTTGACAACTTTGGCTTTTCTTAATATAACACGAGTATACATAATTTGGAATACATATAGCAAATAACATATCTTTTAATTTCTCGGCTAGGTTTTCTTATACCCAACTCTCCTAAAGTTCATGATTAAACAACATGTTTTATAGTTCAAAAACACTTAATAACAAATACGATAATAGGGTTTTACGAATACTCTTTATATAAGATTGTGTTTTACAGTTTTATAGTTATCCGTATATATTTTGAATATATTCTAATTTGCTAAATTTTTTATATATTCAGTAAAATTATCTCAAATAACAATCTCGAGTTTTTCACTATTAAAATGTTTTGAATTTAAAATTCAAAAGGGCCAAATAGTCTTATAAGACATAAATAAGTGTAGTTTTCAAAATAATATTAAAACAGTATATTTTTCAAATTTGCAAACTTAAATAGGGTAGTTTACAAACTATCCCTTCTTAATATATATTCTTAATAATTTTATTTTAATATTATATATATATTTATGCTAATGTATTTAATTAGATATAAATACTATTTTTGTGTATTTTCTGTCTTTTTAACCAAATCTCAATTGTTTGTTATCTTTTTCTTATTGTTTATACATATTATTCTATCTGGAAATTAAATCCCAATTTAAAAAACATTAAATTAAACTCTGAACAAAATTTACATTGTATCACAAATAGTTAATTCTAACTTAGTTAAAGATCTTCCTTCCGGAATAAGATATTTTTAAGGTTCAACATTCACAACTTTTCCAATAATATCTAAAATACAAAACATTAGAAAGAAGAAATCGTGAAAAACATAACATAAATATGAAATATCAATAAAAAAATATGATATAGAAATTTCACCGACTAAAAATTCATTTTCATATTGACGTCCCAGTATTTCTTTAAATTTCTTGAAAAATTTATTTGTTAACTCTTTTAGAAAATCATCGCAAAGTAAGATTTTGGTTGTTCTATATAAATATATCTTAAAAAGCATAGGGGTCTATATTTTATGGTATAATCACTGAAAGTGAAACTATGCATAATAAAAGAACCCCCTTGAGATAACTTAGATCCAAAATTACCAATATACAAGTCGCCAAAAGAACATTTATCAACAGAAGCATGAGTCATAGTTCCCTACAAATTAAATTTCAAAAATAAGTGACTAACACCAAATCATACAATTAATGCGAATCAATAATGAAAGAAATTAATATATTTACAATGGTATCAACCAACACCAATTCAGTTGAAACAAATTTTGATTTTTTCATGATTCTAAAGTATCAACACCTTTATTCTAATTTTATACAATCTTTAGTCGAGTCAATATCTCTAATAAAAAAAAGTGAAACGGGCTTCTTTTTCAAAAAGACAACATTTGAAAATGTTTCATATTATTTAAAGATAAAGTTTTGTAAGTTTTGTGTGTATTTCCCATAAAACGTATGATGAAACGATCATAGCATAGAGTCAGCGAATTATTATAATATATTATTAAGATGGATACTAAGATAAAGTCAGAATCATAATTCTCTGTATTAGCATTTACATACTACTCAAACTATAATACAACACAGACTAAGATACATATAACTTACATATTATCTATACTATCACTAAACTATAAAGTATAATAAAAGAAATATTATATTCCACATCCTCCAATAACAAATATGATTTAAAATGATCCAGTAACAAATATGTTTTTAAAACAGAATAATAAGAATTGGTCATAACTCGTCAAAGTTACATAGTTTATTAAAAAAAATATGTATCTAATTACAAAGCTTGAAATAGTTATATTATTTAAATTAATAAATTAGTGACTCAACTAAAAACTAATAATAAATTAATGACTTAGCTAGAACCTAATAACAACATGACAAATTAGCAAAAGTAATTAAAATCATGGAGAACATGACAAATAAGCAAAATCAAAATAATTATATATCTTGTCACAAAGTTTATAGTTAATTTAATTTAATTTAATATATTAATGACTCATCTAAAAACTAATAAAAATGACTAGGCTAAAAGCTAATAAAAGTACGACAAATAAGCAAAATTAACTAAAATCATGGAAAACATAGCAAATAAGCAAAATAAAAATAATTATATATCTAGTTACAAATTTTATAGTTAAATTATGTAAATTAATAAATTATTGACTCGGCTAAAAAAACTATTAATAAATTAATGAATCAGCTAAAACCTAATTAAAACATGACAAATGAGAAAAATTACCTAAAATCATGGAAAACATGACAAATAAGCAAAACCACTTCATAAATAATAGTATAGATATATAAAAGAGTATTTGCAGTGTATATACAAAAATAAGTGCAAAATTTGCATTTCTGGAAAAATGACTTTTTCGATGACCTGTTGTTTTTAAAAAAATGGCATTTCTATCCCTACAGTTACTATAACTAAACCTATAACATATACATTATTCTAAACTCGTACACCCCCTACATCACGTGTAATTATACTTGTGCAGAGAATTTTTTTCTTTTTTTTCACTAAAATCAGAGATACTATTTTTTCTCTCCTCAACAATTCCATCGCTTATCTCTACCAAATTTTTTAGACTTCTCCACTATAAACTGTATTTCAAAGTGATTGAACTCTGTAGTGATTCCGATTACTCTATATCTAATCAACTCTCAGCCTTCTGCATATTCCTCTCCCAACTCTCCACGACGGCCTCTCAACGCCACCCATGGATGGCAATCATAGATCAGAGCTCATTTGCCAGACCTGATCGCTTCAAGTTACACTCCTTCATCTGTGTCTTGCTCCGTCGTGGCCGTTGCCATCAGCTAGCCCAAACCAAGCCGTGGACCTGATTTGTCTTCCTTGTTCATCTCCGTCGTTGACTAAAAACGGAGCCACCACGAACGTCTCTGCCTCAAGCTTCTTCTTCTCCACTGGAAATCTTTGTGTCTGTCTCGGGCCACCAGACCATCTACGTCGTCTTACTATGCCGACGTCGTCATGCTCGGATTCAAGACTCGTCGATGTTCTCATCTTCGCGGTCTCTGTCTCGTTACGGAAGAGATGAAGCAACAATGGCGATTTCTTATGTTTTGCAACACAAGCCCTCCAACCTTTGAGTATTTTCGCTTTGGCCCCAATTTTTCCAAGTGTATAAATAGCTTCACGAATCGGCTCTAGACTTTAAGATTCTACATTTCAACTCCTTTAAGAATTGCCCGAACGTTCTTCAGAGTCTTAGATGTTTTTAACTCGACCCCAAACTTTCTAATTTGCAGAATTAACACCTTAGTTTCGCCCCAAACTTTTCGATTGTGCAACTTAGACACTCGTATATGCAAATGTATATGCAGATGTAACATAGCTGGTTACTAGGCTCTACCTGACTGTTTTGTTACAATTAGCTGGTTACGGAAACGAACATATACAATGTTACAAACTTACAATTCAAGTTACAATATCGAGATAATGAGTCTATATTACCGGCTAAATATAACAAAAAACACAAGTAAAATCTTAACCGGTTATTTCACAAATTACATTATTAATAGAATATATTACCGGCTAACTATAAAAATGTCGAGATAATTAATATATAATACCGGCTAACTATAGCAAGAAAAGTCAAGTAAAATCTTAACCGGCTAAACAACCATTTTAAGTATATGTATTGTGATTTGTTAATGAGTAAATTCTATGTTTAGCAGAATATGTAAATCTAATCATATGTCTTGTGATTTATTAGAGAGTTAATTTTTTATCCAAATTGATAAAAAATAACAACCATCAACTGATCAAATAGCCGTTAAAAATAAATTAAATACCAGCTAAAATGTAAAGTATCTGGATAAATCAGAATATAATAATGCTAATTTATAAATGATATGTATAAGCTATATGTATAACCTGTAATTTTAAATCTGATTATCAGCTAACATATAAAATATCCAGATAAATCATAATATAAAACATGCTAATTTATACAGAATCTAAAAAATTTACACCATAACCAGCTTACATATCAACAACATAAGTTAAACTTACATTGTTTCGAAAAGAAAAGGGTTAAGGTAACATTATCCAAAATAAAATCAAGAAAAACAAATACAAAAATATATTTTTTTAGCCGGCTAAACACTATATATATATATATATCTTTTTTTTTTCTAGACAAGAGTCATGAAATGAAATCTAGTGAACTACAAGACATAAGGCTATAACTGGTGACCATTAAAATATAAATATGAACGAGTAGAAAAAAATAAGTAGGAACAAAACAAAAGGAATGAAAAAGAATATTTATTACTTTTGTTCCATATCAATTTTGATAAAAACTGTATTTGTTCTATAGTTCCTTAAAAATTAAGGAATGATAAAGAATCATACGCAACAAATGTTCTTCGTAAATGGTGTAATTGTTAAGGAATGAGTAGGAATTTATTATTCCCCTTAGTGTCCTATGTCACCATTTAGATCCATAGATTTCTTTACCTCTTTGTACGAGCAAACAAGCTCAACTTTCTTTACTCCGTTGAGTATTGTCTTTATGGTTCCAAAAAGGCTTTCTTCACTCAAATCACACACACGACACCGTATTAGGAGACTGGGTTTCACAAAAGCCACAAAAGGAAGACGAAGATGAGAACCTTGCATATTTGACTCGCTCCAATCTGGCTCGCCTAAATCGACTCTTTGGTCACTGTTCACCTCCGGTTACAGAAGCCCAATTACTCCTCCACACGAACCATCGCCGCCGCTAACTCATGTTTCTAAAGCCTTGCAAAGTTGGCCACCACCAGCATAGTATCTTTAATCTTCTGTTGGTGTACCGCCGCTGGGCCAGAGCTCAGTTCCCGTTTATTACCGTTCTACCATGAATCACATCTTGTATCTCTTGCTTCGAATCGGAGCTCCAAACGGATCCTTTTATTAGATATCTATTAAACAAAACTTGCTCTTTATTCTCTCCGTGGTATCCTTCTCTCTCTCAACACGGATGAATTTCAAATTAAAGAGTGAAGTAGTATAGGAAGAACATTGTAATCTCCAAAAGATATCGTGGTTTAATGCTCCCTCATTGGTCGATTTTTATGGTTATTTTTAGATATGCGCCTCCTATACATATACTTACGATGTTTATATATAAGCTCATGATTACATGTATGTAATCATTACCAAACTTTTCAGCTTCATACGTAAACCAAAGAGAGAGAGTAGGGACTCCACGGTCTTTTTGCAGTACTTGGAGCTGGGTCTAGCGTTTGGGCCAACATTTTTTCCATGCATGCAAATTTCCTAATCTTTTACTATTTTGTGTGCAAATTGCTCTATATAAATCACAGTTTACTCTTTCCTGGTACCTCTACGTCGCCTGCCACGTCAGAAAGTCGGCTTCCGTAGGCGTGTCCAGGTAAGTAAAACACGCAGTTTCATTTATTCTGTGTGTAATGGGCTTCATTCATGTTTTGTGGGGTTTGGGCTGTGAATTTTGAAGCTGTATCCGACCCGATAGAGAAACGAAGGCCGTCTCTCATCTTCCTGCAATGGCGGCCCGATGCCGTTTGCGCTTCTTCTCACCATCTGAAACAGTCTGAGTAAAGGCTTCGTGTTTATTCACATTGATTAACTCCCACACTACGTCGTCTTCAAAGCTTTGTTTGGATCTGAGAGCCAGTGTGTTTCAGTATAAATATGTGTGAATTATACATGTGTTAAGTAAATTACATCTGAGGTGAGAGAGAAGTGAAAAGTTAGGTTAAAGCTTCGCGGAGCGCGACGAAGTATCTGGTCACAAGGTATGTGCTTTGCTGGGAATCTTTCTTTCTATCGAATTAGGGTTCATATTAGAGTTTATCTTCCGCATTGTTTCCTTGCTTTGTTATCTTGATTTCAAATTATATCATGGAAACCTATTGGTCATTGATTCCAATACGAATTTTAATCGAAAGAAGTTTTCTTTTTTTTTTTATCTGGTTTCAGCTTTGTATACGTCAAAAGGTGATACCTTTGATTCTTAATTTCGATTGGCATTGTGGTTTCTTTTGTTTGGTTCTGTACTGTGCGTGTGTGTGTGCGTGATGGGTTTGATACTTTGATACATAATGAATGAGAGAGATAAAATCATTTCTTTGTGTCTATAGACTTGAAGATGCCTCACTACGATGATCGATACATTAACAATGATCGATATGGCGGTGCGCGTCTCTATGTTGGCCACCTCTCCTCTCGAACAAGGGAACACGATCTTGAACACCTCTTCAGCAAATATGGAAGGTAATTTTTCCTCTGTTTACAGTTCTTCTATGTTTGAACTTAGTTAGCTTCTGTGGTTTTGTTTTGAATATGCATCTATGTTTCAGCTTGTAGCAGCCTTTCTGGACTAAACCTAAACAAGGGATGATTTACATTTGATATGTGTATACCGTCACTGTTACGAAAATCGTCTGGATTCATGCCTTTTCATGGTTTCACTGGGTTGAATATAATTTAGTTCAGCTGTTTCACGAAGTGGTGAATTAAAACGATTTTCATACGGGACGTTAAGTGTTTTTGTGTTTATTAATAGAAGAAAACAGCAAGTAAAATGCTTTAGTACTGACATTGTTTGTCGTTTTTTAAGTTTTGCATGTTTACATTAATCTTCATTAGTGGTGTATAACAGGTACATGCATATGTAATGCGATCCTAGGACTCTTCTCTGGATGGTTTTGGATAGATCCTTGCATAAACGAATCAAAGACTCAAGTTTATCAAGGCTGTGGATCGAGTAGTGACACAAGAGGCTGCGGAAAGGCTTCTTGATACTCCTAGGCTTAGATTGGATATGACACACCTTTCTAAAGCCCTTGGGCGTTGGATATTACACACCAACAGACTGGATATTACACACCAGACACTCTCTTAACTCGTGAAAGCAAAGGGAGAAGAAAACACAAAGGTTTTAAGTGAAAGAAGACTTGATTATGACTAGGGTTGTCATCACACACATATATATAGTGAAAGGCTTGGAACAGGCTCCAAGCACTTAAAAACTAAAGGAACACGCTCCTTTAATAATGTAGAAACAAAGACATAACTTAGATAAAGTTTTCGAAAATAAAAGACATAAGTACTTAGAATTAAAAGATAACATAAGGTTCTTCATGTGGTTTGGTCCGAGAGTATCAACTAGGTGATGTGTTAGCAAGACTATGGCCTCGTTAGAAACCTATCATTGCAAAACCCAGTGGGACAAAAACAATGATAGGAAAAGAGCACACATAGCTTACTAGCCTAGATGATACTCAGCTTGATGGTAAGATGACTTGAATGGTAATGAGTGTGTCTTGAAGTATCAAGCTTCCTCCAAGACATTCTTCTTGCTCCAAAGACTTCCTGATTAGTCCTCCAATAGCTTCTTTGAGTTTCCTGGTTTTGGCTCGAGTTATGGGACCATTAGGAATGGTTAAGACATCATCTTCTTCAGCTGGTTCATCTCTAAGCTCTCCATCTCTATCTCCATCAGCTGGCTGGTCCATGATCATATCAATATGCGTATTTGTAGACTGATATAACATTGTTTCTTATTTTCGTGAACAGAAATATGGAATAAGTAAACTTGTGGAAGGTCAACAAATTGAGAGGCCAATGGGGGTGTAAGTAGCAGCGAGGAATCTTCTTATCCAGAGAAGAAGCTGGAATAAGTAAACTTGTTGAAGGTCAACAAATTGAGAGGCCAATGGGGTGTAAGTAGCAGCGAGGAATCTTCGTATCCAGAGAAGAAGCGTTATTTATTTATGAATAAGAAGGAAGAAAGAGAACAGAAGAGTTAGGTCTTTGAGCTGAAGTACTGTTTCTCAATTTACAGATTGATGGCTCGGGTTATATGATTTAGAGAACCTTGGGTCATGGTTTTCTTAAAAAATATATGTTCTTTGATTTTATTTGGTTTGTAATGTGTTCTCATGAGCTGGTTTGAAAACCAACATTATTTTTTTTTTTGGTATTTTTTACTCAAATCACTTTTATTATAAAATAGTTTGGGTTAATTAAAAGATAACACGTTTAAACTATCCAATTCAATGGAACATGGAGGTCATTCATGATCTGATTGAACACTCTGATATACCCCTCATTCAGAAAGTTTATTTACCCTAGCATCCAGCCCATGATGGCATTATTTGGCCTTATACGTCAGATGGGAATTATTTTGTCAAGTCTGGCTATAATTATATAACTACAACTCAAGATGCAGAGATTGTACCCCCACCACTTGCTTCTTTTCCTGCCTTAACAAAAATGATCTGGTCAGCACCGATCCCTCCGAAACTTAAACATTTCTTCTGGAAAATTGGTTCAAGAACTGTAGCTGTTAAAGAAAATATTCGTCATCAGCACATTCCAGTTGATCCTACTTGTCCAAGATGTTGTGATGATAATGAATCAAGTGATCATGCTTTCTTCACTTGCCTTTTCTCACAACAAGTCTGGCGTCTCTCATGTTAACCCGATTCTTTAACTAATGCCAATGACTCTCTTTTGAATAAGTTGGAAACTATTTCCTCTTTTGCATCAAATAATAATCTCCCAAATGAGCAAAATTATTACCATTTTGGGTGGTTTGGAGATTATGGAAATGTTGGAATGACTTACTTTTCAACAAAATTCAATATTCGGCAGATGAAGCTATCTCCAAAGCCTGGGCAGATTTAAAGGAATGGTTGGATTCTATAAGTTCATCAGAAATAACTAATTCTACGCAAAGAATAAGATCTGAAAACATTAAGTCATTGGTCTCCACCCCCTTCAGGTTGGGTTAAATGTAACTACGACGCTGCTCACCGTGAAGGCTCTCAAAACTCTGGAATGAGTTGGTTAATCCGTAATAAACATGGTACTCTTTTAGAAGCTGGAATGGAGAAATTTGAAGGACGATCAACAGTTATGGAGTGATTTGGTCAATGCAAGCATGCTCATCTTTAGGTTATAGGAAAGTCATATTCGAACGAGATAACCTCAGTATCCTTAAATACATCAAAGAGGAAGCCTACAGTTCCCGTTGTCAACACTTGGTCAACTCAGTCATTGCATGGAAGTCTCAATTTCTCTCAAGCATGTTCATCGTCAACATATGGCTCTGCTGACTTATTAGCAAAAAAATCTATTATTTCTCCGACTGATTGGAGATTATTCCAATCTTGCCCAATTTTTTTTTTACTATAACATTTGTGCTGATAATAATTAATAAATCTCTTTTATCAGGAAAAAATAACAATCAGTTTCAAACAAAGACCATGTTTACCAATTTCATTTTACTTACTTCTGTTGCAATTTCATCAAACAATCTTTTTAACCTTTCCCACTCAACAATTTAGATGAAAGAATTGATTTTCTTTGATCAGCCTGATAAAATAACTTCAGTACTCTATCAAACCAAAATTATATAGCCGTAAATTTAGTTAGCCAAAAGAATATATTATCGTTTGATATATAAAATGTAAAGAACCACTTTCTACATTTTATACTGTCTTTAAAGACGAATGCAAGAGAAATTGGAACTCAATGATTCTAAAAACATAACTAAGCTTTAAATGAGTTGTAAATTTTAACAATTGTTTATATGAAAAATAAATAATAAGATATAAGTATTTAAATCATAACAATGTTTAATTAAATTAAATTTCACATTGTTTGCCCTCCGTTAATTCCAATACTGAAAATATTAAAATAGTGAGTTCTAATCATTTCAAATCTGTTGGGAAATACAATGAATAAATAAAAAAGAATTCTAAATTGGCATATTAATTATATTTTAATAGTCATATCTAATATAATATATATCTATTTAAATCTAAATTATAATTTTATTTGCTTTCCCATGCTATTATATAAAATTGTTAAATAAACAGTAGAGAAACTCCCATTTGATAAAAACAGAATATAAAATATCTATGCTCCTTTTTTGGCTAAAGAGGAAGAATAAGAGAGTAAACTCAACTTTCCGCTCCATAAGATCCAGAAATATCTTTTATGATCCATGGTTTAACAAGGTTTCTCTATTGTGTTCGATTTTGATCGATTTAATTTATAATGCTTAAGGTTTAAATTTAGAGAAATGTTAAGAGTATTATAACACTATAAAATTTTGCAACCCTGAATCAAATCAGTGATAACACTAAATATGCGCACATATCGTTTTTAGTTATATAATTAAAATTTTATGTAAACAACACTGATTGTTTAACATAATCACACTCACAACTAAATGAAAATAAAATAAAATTTACACACAAATTATATCACTGATAAGAACTCATACATCACATCATTCGCGTAGCGCGGACCGTCCCCAGGTAAGCAAAAATCTCAACATCCAATTTCTTCCTCTATAACTTTCGAGATTTCCCATCAAAATCACATAATGGTGCAAATGTTCAAGGCATAAAGTTGTAAGAAAAAAACCCGGTAAATATACACACTTTCTAGAATTTTGATTTAAGAAGATAGGCTAAAAATTTCATATAAATCCCACTCAACAAGTTTTTATATTTAATCGTAACTCTATTAGTCAGTCCGTTTACGTTTTCAAATAGTACTTAAACTATTCGTCTACACAAGAAATATACACACATTGCATTTCTCAATAAATAATATTTTCTCACATACGTTATAGAATTCCTAATGATAACTAAATATGTGACTCTCAAAAGTGTTGCAACTATTCTAATAATAACTTCCTCATTTTAAACAAATCGCAACATCTTCAAACAACTAATACAAAATCACCACACCATTATAAAACTACTACAAATAGAATTATCTTATATCATAAGTATTAATTTTTGGGTCAAAACTATAAGTACTAACTTAAAATTAGTTTTTAAGCAAGAAGATAAATACTATTCGACATAATAAAATAGTTTTTATTATAACTTCCCGCCCGTAGACGGGCAGGCCCTAGTTATAATTATTATATCCAAACTTTCGTCAATAATCCAAATCAAAGATTCAAAATCTATCGGCATAATTATAGTAGTTGCATATTAGTACTGCAAACTATTTTTCTTTTGAGTTATTTGTGTGTAAAGTAAATAAAATTTTGAAAACTTTATGTTTGTATTAATCTAATTAAATTAAAAAACCAGATTATATGACCAAGATAATCAGTGTCCTGCTAAGTTGTTAGGGTCTTAGACCATTTCCAAAATAAAACTTAATTATATTTTTTTAAAAGAATAATTCTATAATAGAGTATATATTTTTTTAACTCTACTCCATTTTAGAGTAAATAATAGAGTAATAAAAAAATGTATTATTCCCTTTTTGAAGTAAATCTATTTTTATATTATTATAAAGTGAAAAATAGAATAAGGTTTGAGCATTTATAATTTCAAACTCTATTTTAAAGTGAAAAGTGAAATGGAGTAGGAAATGCTGAGGTTAAACACTAAATTTTGTACTGTTTAACCTGAGCATTTCCTACTCCATTCCACTTTTCACTTTAAAATGGAGTTTGAAATTATAAATGCTCAAACCTTATTCTATTTTTCACTTTAAAGACGGATAGTTTTCTCCGATCAGAGATCATCTATGTACCAAGGACGCAAAGTTCAAAGGCGGATAGTTTAGCAAGCAGTGCAAGAAAGTAACCGTCTTTCGCCGTTCACTAAATTTTATTTTAGTAATGATTATGATCGTATAGTTTCAGAATTTGTACGATACTCCATAATTTTATGGAGACATCATTGGTTTTCCCAAGTTTAGATTCAGTTTTGGATCACAGTAAATAATGTGATCAAAATGTATAATGCGATTCCATCAGCTACTTCCTCGCACATCCAAAATTGTTTCCGCATATTAGCCAAACTGTCAGTTATACTGTACAATATTTTTTTAATACGTAGTGGATAGGGCTGGGCACGGATTAGATATCCGGGTTTTTGGAGGTATTTGTGATTTGCTTTGAATGTTATGAATATCAAATTTTCGATTTGTTTTCTCTGAAAAAATACGGATATTCGGAAAACCGGATATCCAGAAAATATGTAGATATTTGTGGATAGGAATACTTACGGATATATTCTTTCGTTTTAGCTAATACGAATAATCTAGAAAAATTGAGATAATTTGTTCTTTAAAATATTTTTACATGATATATAAAATAAAAAAAATAAAAGAAGCTGTGAAATTATATGTTTGTAAAATTTAAAATTAGTTATAAGAATGAAAAACTTAAGAAAAAATTATAAATATCATAAAAATTCTTTTATTTTTATAGTTTAATACTTTTATAATTAATAATGTGAATGAAATTAATCAAATCATACGTTAAAATACCAATTATATAAACTCATACATTTAAAACTAAATATTTAATTGATATATATATTTATATAGTTGTCGGAGCGGAGTGGATGGTTGTAAACAAAATATTAATAAATATGTATACGGACGAACCACTTAAAGATGTTATTGCCGTAAGTTTTACTATATTACGGATACATATATACACCAAATATGTCTATATATACTCAACATTTTTTTTTTTAAATATAGGGGTAATTTCATGTTTACCGCTTTCATAGTGTTATTATTCATCTTTACCACTATTAAAGAGACATTTTCAAAAATATTTTATTCATTAAGTGGTAAAAGACTTGTATACTCTTGTTCTCTACATATATATAATAAATAATTATTTAAATAAATAAATAAATATTAAAAAATAATTTTTTTTTATGTTTTCGAATCATACTTTTTCAAATTCGAACTTTTTATAAATTTTATTTTGAATTTTTTTTCGAATTTTTTTTTTCAAAATTTCTTTTTGAAAATCAAAAATTATGTTTGAAACTATTTTTTTAATATGTATTAATATATTTATTAGAATCCTAAATTTCACATTCCAAAAATCCAATTTCACCCTCAACTCTAAACCCTAAATCTAGATTAGTTAACCCTAGGGATATAAATGTTTTTTTATCCTTTATTAAATGTGAGAGTAAAAGTATTTAGTGTAAACATGAAAAATAGTGGTATTTGTGGCAATTTTCCAATATATATATATTTTCAACATTTTGGAACCATTATATAACGTTTCTCAAGAAATTCTAAATGGGAGAGTTCAGAATTTGTTATTCCATTAAAATACACTGTCTTTATTTCTAAAAAATAAAGTTTAAAGATAATAATTTTTAAAAGGATTTTTGTTTTAAAAATTATACAATTTTTATTAGTTAATAATTGTAAATGGTAAACTTATAAAAATTAATGCTCCCTCTGTTTTTGAAACTAAGATTATTTAGATTTTTTTTGTTTAACAGTAATAATTTTTTTAAATTATTTTAAGGTATTTTGCATAATTTTAAGAACATTAAAGGAAAATATTTAAACTGATTACATATCAATGGTTGATAGTTATTAGAAATTTTATAGTAAAAATAAATAATAAATTTAATTATAAGCATTCATTGTATTTTTAATATGCATCATATAGTGTTTTATATAAATGATATAAATATACATTGTATCCGAATACTCTAGAAAAAAATATTTGGGAAAGGAGAGAGTAGTATTTATTAAAATATTACTAGTTTAAAATAATGATACTAACTTACACAAGTGACCCGTTTGATAAAGTCTAATTTCATAAACCAGTGACCACGTAATATGGCTTTTCGTAATTAGCAAATAGTTTATGTTTTCATAATTGTCAGTTGACCTAATTAAAATATAGTATGAACTATAATTAATCAGCAATTACTACGTATTATACTTAGAAATCAATGTGCTATGTGGTAATCCATGATGTCATACGGTTTTAAAAAACTATAATTTCTACCAAATATGTGATTAGTTTGTCGTTCGAAATTAAAAAAGTTTTGCTTACTGTCGACCCTGATCATTATAATGAGACTCTTATGTTTTTTTTTTCCGTAGTTTCTCATCAGCTTGTTTGTAATCTGACGAGCTCATTGATTCTCCTTTGTACGTATTTATCAGTGAATATAGATTACAAATGTTTCCTATAATCATTAAGTTTTTACGTATAGGCATAGTTGGAACATTATTGATTCACATAATAAAGCCAGCTAAGTGAGAGCGATAGCAGTGGTAGATGTTGGATTAAGCTTGAAGTAGCTTTAGATACAAGCTACCTAATCCTAAAGTGTTGTGGTTATCTATAAGGATTAGGAAATATCTTATTATGTTATTCCTAATGAGTTTAGGAAGTTTAGAGTCATATATAAGGAGATGCTAATGTGTAGCATAACTTGTGAGTTTTATGAGTTTGAGAGCTTGAAGTTTTGAGATAGTTTCCTCAAGAGATTAATAAGAAGAGTTCTTATTTTGTGAGTTCATACAATCTTACTTTCGAGAACTTGATTTCTAGATTTGGTATCAGAGCGAAACAAAGATCATGAGTGATATTGTGCCAGCGATTGGTAAGATAAAAGAAGGAGGGGGTTCTTCTTCCATAAAGTGTCCTATGCTAACTTCAACAAATTATACAGTATGGGCTATGAGGATGAAGATCACACTGAAAGTACACAAGGCCTGGGAGGCAATAGAGATCGAGACTGCGAGTACTGATAAAAATGATCTAGCTTTAGCGTTGCTGTTTCAATCAATACCAAAATCTCTAATTCTTCAAGTAGGAGAACTTGAGAACGCTAAACAAGTATGGGATGCCATCAAAGCGAGATATGTAGGGGCTGAGCGGGTAAAGGAAGCTAGACTACAAACCTTAATGAATGAATTCGACAGATTAAAGATGAAAGAAAACGAGAGTATAGATGATTTTAGTGGAAAACTATCAGAGCTTGCGTCCAAGTCATCTGCGCTAGGAGTTAATATTGAAGAAACAAAACTTGTGAAGAATTTTCTCCCGAGTTTACCTCGAAAGAAATTCATACATATAGTTGCTTCGCTGGAGCAAGTCTTGGATCTCAATACAGTCAACTTTGAAGACATTATTGGACATCTAAAAATATACGAAGAGAGAATTTTTGATGACGAAGATGGTGAGGATGAACAAACGAAGTTGTTGTATGCAA
>NC_027754.1:13127605-13127714 GCF_000695525.1 Brassica oleracea var. oleracea
GTTGTTCTCGATCACGTTGAGGAGTCCTGATTTGATCTCAAAGTTGTAGGCTGCTACAGCTAGTGCTCGGATTCCCAATCTATGACCATGAATGTTGGGGCGGTCATAA
>NC_027754.1:13127856-13128330 GCF_000695525.1 Brassica oleracea var. oleracea
AACACTCTCTCTCTAAAGCTCTGATGTCTGCGGCTCTTGGAACTATGTTTGATGGACCCCTGCTCCTCAAGTTCATACACCTGTAAATTAAAGGGAGGTGAAGAAGGAGAATCAGTAACTAGAGAAAATAAAAATAACTTAGTCTCAAGCAAATGACTAAATCTCAATGTTCAAATCTACTTAGAATTTGGCAACGGCACCAATTTGATATTAGGAGTTTTCAAGGCTCCTAAGACAAATGTTGTAGTATAAATGATTGTCGATTCTAAGGGAATTTGAAACAATGAGAATTCAAGTACTCACTCAATCTAAGTACAACCAGTGATTTCAAATGATTTCTAAGCTAATGAATAAAGCTAATTCAGTTTCAGAATAATAAAAGCGGTAAATGAGTTGACTTTCTTAACTAAGGAAAATGAGAACTCATGGGCATAGGAATTAGACCTTGGGTGATCAAGTTTCGAACTAAGGATG
>NC_027754.1:13129770-13140105 GCF_000695525.1 Brassica oleracea var. oleracea
AAGTAGTCGCTCTGAGAGGTCACTCCAGGCTTCGGGAGCGACCTGGAGGGGTTGCTGCGAGACGTCACTCCGGGTCTCTCTTTGCGAGCGACCTCGCTGTGTCGCTCCGGTCACGTCGCTCCCAGCTGGAGCGACCTTATGGTGTCGCTCTGGCCAAGTCGCTCTGAAAGGGTGTCACAGCGACTTCACGGTGTCGCTCCGGTGAGGTCGCTCCCATGCACTGCTCGTCCAATGATCACTTTTATCACCTCTTTTGAGCTCCAAATGAACCCAAATGTCTCCAAGAACGCCATGTGGTACTCCAATACATGATAAGGACTCATGTATGCAAAATGCAACCTAAACATGGTTAAATCCTAGTCTATATGATCAAAATGCACATGGGTGAATGGATAAGACAATGGAAATATGCAAGATATCACTTGACGTCAACTAATGAGACAAAACGTTGGCACGCACGCTTAGGACATATAAACTCAGAGTCATTGAAGGGTATGATACATAAGGAACTCGTGCGCACGCCTTTACTTGACGTCAACTAATGAGACAAAACGTTGGCACGCACGCTTAGGAAATATAAACTCAGAGTCATTGAAGGGTATGATACATAAGGAACTCGTGCTTGGTCTCCCGAAGCTAAGCATGGAAAAAGAAGTCTGTGGATCATGTTTGCTTCGGAAACAAGCAAGGAAATAATTTCCTAAAGCCACCGCGTATCGAGCAAGTGAGACACTTGAGCTACTTCACAGAGATCTTTGTGGACCTATAACACCAAACACACCTACTGGCAACATGTATATCTTTGTCGTTATTGATGATCATACCAGATATATGTGGACGATGTTGTTACAAAAGAAAAGTGAAGCATTCAGCAAGTTTAAAAGACTCAAAGTTCTAGTTGAAAGAGAAATGGGAAAGAAGATAAGAACTTTCAGAACTGATAGACGTGGAGAGTTTGTATCAAGAGAATTTGATGCATATTGCGAGAGTTTCGGGATCAAGCGGCATCTAACCGCCCCATACACGCCACAACGAAACGGTGTCGTGGAGCGCAGAAACAGAACCTTGATGGAGATGGTAAGAAGCATTCTAAAACATATGCATATGCCAAACTATCTTTGGGGGGAAGCTATTCGACATTCTACATATCTTATCAATCGTGTAGCCACGCGATCATTAAAGAAGAAGACGCCGTATGAAGGACTACGTCATAAGAAGCCGAGCATTGAGAACTTAAGAGTTTTTGGGTGTATAGTGTATGAAAAGGTAGACACAAAGTTCCTGAAGAAGCTGGATGATCGAGCACGAATGCTGGTACACTTGGGAACAGAGCCCGGATCGAAGGCTTATCGCCTTTACGATCCACAAACACGTCGAGTAGTGGTCAGCAGAGATGTAGTGTTCGATGAAAGTAAAGGTTGGAATTGGAGCTCAGACGAAACAGAGGAACAGAGCATGGGAAATTTTGAAGTGACGCTAGGGACGTTTGGGAATCATGGGATAGACGATCATATCGCCTCTTATGATGAGCAAAAGTATCTGGAACAGGGTATTAACGACGAAACTGCTCCATCTGAGAATATAGAGAATGTAGACAATGAAGAAGAAAGTGAAGAAGAAGAGATACAAGAGTTAAGACGATCAGAGAGACAACACACAAGACCGAAGTATCTCGACGATTACATACTGCTTGCCGAAGAACTTGGAGAAGAGATTCTCTTGTATTTAAATAATGAGCCACGAGATTATGGTGAAGCTAAAGAATCAGCCGAATGGAGACGAGCCTGTGAAGAAGAGATACATTCGATCGAAAAGAATAATACATGGATTTTAGTCGATCTTCCTTATGGGGCAACACCAATTGGACTAAAGTGGGTGTTCAAGATCAAATGCAACGCCGATGGAAGTATTAACAAGTATTAGTCAAGGTTAGTTGCAAAAGGATACGTGCAACGACATGGAATCGATTATGATGAGGTCTTCGCGCCAGTAGCTCGACTAGAGACAATAAGACTTCTCGTCAACCTAGCTGCGACAAACGGATGGGAAGTTCACCACTTAGATGTAAAGACAGCGTTCCTGCATGGAGAATTAAAAGAAACAGTCTATGTTAAGCAACCTGAGGGTTATGAGAAGAGGGGAGAAGAAAGAAAAGTTTACAAGCTTAACAAAGCATTATATGGGCTCCGGCAAGCACCGCGAGCTTGGAACCACAAGTTGAATCAAATCCTCTGTGAGCTTGGATTGAAGAAGTGCTCAAAAGAACCCTCAGTATATCAGAAGACAGTAAAAGGCGACATACTAGTGGTTGCAGTCTACGTTGACGACCTGTTTGTAACCGGTACCAACATCAAGCTCATCGGAGAGTTCAAGGAGAGGATGTCAACCAAATTTGATATCAGCGACCTTGGCAAGCTTACATATTACCTTGGCATTGAGGTGTGTCAACATCAGAACGGGATCACGCTTGTGCAAAGAAGATATGCAATGAAGATACTAGAAGATGATGGAATGGATAAATGTAATTCTGTTCAAACTCCTATGGAAAGTGGTCTAAAGCTGTCGAAAGCAGAACACGAAAAAGAAATAGACGCGACGAGGTTTAGAAGAAACATCGGATGCTTGCGATACCTTATCCACACACGGCCTGATCTCGCATATAGTGTGGGAGTTCTATCACGTTTCATGCAAAGTCCGCGTGAGTCACATGGGATTGCGATGAAGCAGATATTGCGGTACTTGCGTGGAAGCGTCTCGTATGGGTTAACGTTTGAACGATCAACACAAGGAGTACCGAAGCTCTTAGGATACAGCGATAGCAGTTATGTATCTGATCTAGATGATGGGAGAAGTACGACATGCCACATCTTTTACCTTGGAGAGAGCCCAATCACTTGGTGCTCGCAGAAACAGGACACGGTCGCTCTATCTTCGTGTGAGGCGGAGTTTATGGCAGGGACAAAAGCCGCAAGACAAGCCATTTGGCTACAAGACCTGCTTAGCGAAATCACGAACCAGCCAAGTGAAAGAGTGATCATTCGAATTGATAATCGTCTGCAATTGCTCTAACAAGAAACCCGGTCTTTCATGGAAGGAGTAAACACATACACAAGAGATACCATTTTATAAGAGAATGTGTAGAAAATGGACAGGTGGGAGTAGAACATGTACCCGGAGACAAACAGAAGGCTGATATCTTGACAAAGGCTTTAGGAAGGATTAAGTTCTAGGAGATGAGAGACTTCATTGGGATGAAGAACTTGGCGGAAGAGAGCTTCAAGCTTAGAGGGGAGAATGTTTGATTAAGCTTGAAGTAGCTTTAGATACAAGTTCCCTAATCCTAAAGTGTTGTGGTTATCTATAAGGATTAGGAAATATCTTATTTAGTTATTCCTAATGAGTTTAGGAAGTTTAGAGTCATATATAAGGATATGCTAATGTGTAGCATAACTTGTGAGTTTTATGAGTTTGAGAGCTTGAAGTTTTGAGATAATTTCCTCAAGAAATTAATAAGAAGAGTTCTTATTTTGTGAGTTCATACAATCTTATTTTCGAGAACTTGATTTCTAGAATAGAAACTATGAGAGCTTGTCAGAATTATTTTTTATTAAAAGAGTAAAATACTAATTTTTATATCTACCATTTCATCGTTTTTTCTATCCGAAAACTCTTTTCGTTTCTTTTTCCATTTTCTGTTTATTTTCATTTATTTTAATTACGAGTGGTCAATATTAAATACTTCAAAAATATCTCAAACAAAAAAATATTAATATTTAAATGTAATTTAGCTATTTAATTAACTTCTCTCTTTTCGATTCTATTTTTTTATTTATATTATAAAATATTCTCATGAAAACCTCTCAATGGAGGTATTCTAACAACAACTAAGTCGTTGGTTGAAAAATCGGATACAGAGAAAACAAAACCATCCAAAATTTATAATTGTTAATGCTAACATGATCATCCAAGTTTTATAATTGTTAACGCTAACACGATCAACTATCAAAATTGTAAATAAAATTACAGATCAGATTCGGCTGACAAACAGAAGAATGCAGGTTTGGACTTTTAATAGAAAGCAAAATGCCAAGATAAACTTTTAATAGAAAGCAAAATGCCAAGATAAACATAGAAACAATGATAATATAAGCTTGAACCAAGTTTGGAAGGGATAGTAAATGAAAGAAAGCAAAGTGTTTGAAATTAGAGAAAAGTTTGTAGTATGAATTGGCAGCTATGACTTATCCTTCTCTTCTTATCATTCTTTGCTTATATATAGTGCCAGTCATTGAGCAAAGCGGGGGAAGCCGAGTTTTACAGCCATTTTCAGTTCTTAGTTATTTCCGGCCATGAGATCTCAAATTTCTCATTAGTCTGGTGGTATAATCAATTGTCCAAACTGCCTTCATCAGACCCGAGCTCGAGGCTTGATTTGATAATATCTTGTCTTTATCTTCTTCTGTTTATCTCTGGTTTTCCTTTAAAAATGTTGCCAATTTATTTTTTTTGCTTCTAGCTTTTTAAAAATTTTAAGAACGATTCCTACTTACATATCTCAAGTTTTAGGCAACTAAATCTTATTAGTCACAACCATATTTGTTTTACTTATTTTAGACTGAATTTGATACTTCATTTCAACTACAATAAATAGACACTAGCACATGGTTATATATAACTGTAACGTAACCATGTGATAGTGTCCTTTACATATCATGTTTTTGACGTTTTCGACCGTTATATTTGGCTACTGAAGCATTTGGGTTCAAATCCAATCCCCCCCATCGACGCACATAGAAACACAATGTGTTAGAAATCCTGCAATATGAGGTTGTTAGAGATAGACAACTCGATGTTACAAAAAAAAAAAAAGAGATAGCTAACTCGATTACCATTTTTTAAGTTTCGTGAATGTAATAGTTCAAAACAAGCTTTCGTTTATTCAAAAAAAAAAAAAAAAACAAGCTTTCGTCATTTTAAGCTCAAAATTATTCGACATTAAGAATTTAAATTCAGTATTTTTGGTTTTTTTATATGCGGTAACTCGCATGTTCGAGATAATATGCTTCTTAATTGTGAAACCACATCCAGCAGTAGAATAAATAATGTATAAGTATGCATATAGCTTTTATGTTCAAAAATTGCCCCTATAAATACTACTTTTCATTAAATAACCACGATTGTCATTTGAAAAACCATTGATCAAGCATCAGTTTTCCACCCTTGAATTAACACAATTTAATACTATTCAGTTCATCTTCTAATAGTATAATTTTAATTTTTTAAAAATGGTTTAAATTTTTTGTAAAAATGACGAGACAACGGGAAATATATTACATCTTATCTATCAAAGCAGAAGTCATGATTTTTTTATGTGTGTTATTTTTATTTGGAACATTTCTTAGAAATTGTATAAAAATTTAATATCTTTCAATATCTTTACATTTTTATTTGAAATGCAGCTGAATATTCTTTTAAAATATCTAAAAAAATCTTTTTAGAATATTTTAAAAAACAATTCCGAAAATAACAATTTAAATTCTAATTATGCTAAAATATGATTAGATATTAAAATTAATTTAGCATTGATGTAAATAAAAAATAAAATTATATAAAAATTAATTATTCAATTATAATAACAATTTAAACTGATTAATTTTTGAAAATATATTTACAAATATTTTACAAAAATTTTGTTAGAAATAAATATTCATTTATCTTTCAAACATAAAATAAAATAGTATAATTAAATAATGAAGAATGATAAATAAATGGGCAGTTCTCTCAAATAGAAATTTTTAAGTTTTTGTCAAAAAATAGCCTTCAATAAAAAAAATGACCACAATAGCCTTCTTATTTTGAAATTTTAATATTTATTTTTTAAAATTTGAAACCATATCCTCAAAACCCCACCCCAGAACTATAAACTCTAAGTCTAGATTAGTTAACCATAGGGTATAAATGCATTTTTACTCTTTTATAAAACTTATTTTGGTTATTTTTCTCATTGAATGCTATTTTTGTGACAAAAACTTAAAAATGTTATCATAGGAAATTTCTCTAAATAAAAACCAAAAAAATTACCAAATGACAAATGAGATGCGGTGCTAAGATTATGCTTTAAGTTACACTACCGATATAAGCAAATTATACAATATAAAAATTAAAAACACAGCCATTCTTAAATATATTTTTTGGACAAATACTTATTCTTAAATTTAATCAATTGAAAAAGAAAAAGAAAACCCGCACGGTTGTTAAATTCTAGTACTCATTAACATACCTTTCAAAAGAAACATAAAATAAATAATATACGTTTAGCTTTGATCAGTACACTTTATTTTGCTAGTTACTGATTGCCACAATTTGTGTTGTTATTTTAGTAAATTTTAGCAACAACAAATTGGGGATACATGTGAAAGTTTTTCCATGAGGACGGAAGAAGAATAAAGGACTTACCCGCTTTAGTGTGACTCTCTAAAGTACCATATTGTACGGTAATTGTTTGTCCTTATGGTCTAACGTATATTACATTTGAACGGATCATATTTTCCTATTAGCCCAGAAAAATGATTTTTTATCAATATTTCCAACGTATATTACATTTGAACGGATCATATTTTTCTCTTTAACCATCATCCATTCATTTCTTCTTTTTTTTTTCTATTAAAGTTAAGATGTATGATCAGCGAAGACCTTTGATTTTTGTTTACTTTTAGCTGAAACGAAGACTCTTGGTTACAACTTACAACTAGAAAATCTGCTCGGTGATTTTAAATCGATTTATTAAGTATAGTCATCACATACAGACATACAGTAGTAATTTATATATTCCCCTGTCTTTTATATTTACAACTACATGCTAATCACTAAACCATATAGGATTAGGACCATAGAGTGAAAGCTGTTAAGAGATTTGTCAGATATCATCTTCTAATCTAATAATGTTTCTCTTACATAACTCTTAATGTAGTTAAGGGTTTATTAATATGTCTCCCTAATTTAATTGGTGAAGCCAGAATCGAAAGTCAACCATAAACCCCATCTTCCTTCTTTTTATAGAGACACAAGAGACGCCCTTTCTTCTCCGCGTCTCTCTGTCTCAACTCTGTCAACATGTCAGGACCTCTAACTTGCTCTGTGTCCGATCTCTCCGCCATGCTCGGTCCCAACGCCACCGCAGCGGCTGAATACATATGCGGCCAATTAGGCACCGTAAACAACAAGTTCACAGATGCAGCCTACGCCGTAGACAACACCTATCTTCTCTTCTCTGCCTACCTCGTCTTCTCCATGCAGATAGGCTTTGCGATGCTCTGTGCTGGCTCCGTTAGAGCCAAGAACACAATGAATATCATGCTCACCAATGTCCTTGACGCTGCAGCCGGAGGACTCTTTTACTATCTTTTCGGTTACGCCTTTGCCTTTGGCGGATCCTCTGAAGGTTTCATCGGAAGACACAACTTTGCTCTTAGAGACTTCCCGACTCTCACGTCCGACTACTCTTTCTTCCTCTACCAATGGTCATTCGCAATCGCAGCTGCTGGAATAACCAGCGGTTCTATCGCGGAGAGGACTCAGTTTGTGGCTTACTTGATCTACTCTTCTTTCTTAACTGGATTTGTTTATCCTGTTGTGTCTCACTGGTTCTGGTCCCCGTTCGGATGGGCTAGTCCCTTCCGTTCAGCAGATGACCGTTTGTTTAACACCGGAGCCATAGATTTTGCTGGCTCCGGTGTTGTTCACATGGTTGGTGGCATAGCAGGATTATGGGGTGCTCTCGTCGAAGGTCCTCGACGTGGCCGGTTTGAGAAAAGTGGTCGCGCTATTGCACTACGTGGCCACTCCGCCTCCCTTGTCGTCTTGGGAACGTTCCTTCTTTGGTTCGGTTGGTATGGTTTCAACCCTGGTTCCTTTACCAAGATCCTCGTCCCGTATGAAACCGGTTCGAGCTACGGCCAATGGAGCGGAATAGGACGGACAGCGGTTACAACCACGCTTGCTGGATCCACCGCAGCTCTAACCACACTCTTCGGAAAACGTCTTCTCTCTGGCCACTGGAACGTGACAGACGTATGTAACGGGCTACTCGGTGGGTTCGCTGCCATAACAGGGGGTTGCTCTGTGGTAGAGCCCTGGGCTGCGATCGTATGTGGATTCGTGGCTGCCCTCGTCCTCATCGGCTGCAACAAGCTCGCGGAGATCGTACAGTATGATGATCCCCTCGAGGCGGCGCAACTACACGGAGGATGTGGTGCGTGGGGGTTGATATTCGTAGGGCTTTTTGCAAAGGAGAAGTATCTAAACGAGGTTTACGGCGAGACACCTGGAAGGCCATATGGACTGTTAATGGGTGGAGGAGGGAAGCTGTTGGGAGCACAATTAGTTCAAATACTTGTGGTTGCAGGATGGGTTAGTGCTACCATGGGAACACTCTTCTTCTTGCTCAAAAGGCTCGGTTTGCTGAGGATATCGGAGAAGGATGAGATGGCCGGTATGGATATGACACGTCACGGTGGTTTTGCTTATATGTACTATGATAATGATGATGAGTCTCACAGGGCCATTCAGCTCCAAAGAGTTGACCCTGGATCTCCTTTCCCACGTTCGGTTACTCCTCCTCGGGTTTAATTTTCAAGCTTCTTGTAATTTTTTTAACTGTTGAGCATTGTTGGGGTAATATGGTTTTGAAATACAAACTTGGTATGGATACTGACTCATCCATCATTAAATTGTACCTCTATATCATTCACATAGGCGGTCATTTAAAAGCGTTTTTGTACTAAATCTATATTATAATGATTTAGTTTTTGCTCTCTCCTTAGCACGCCACGTCAGCGTTTCGTGGGTCCCACTTTTAAAAAGAGTAAAAAAGTGTCAAGCACATGGTTCAAACCCGGGTTATTGAGATATAAACACCGTCATTTATACTACTAAACTAAATGATACTTTGTACATTGATGGCCGAAACTAATATATATTTATGAAGGTCGGAAATCCTTGCTTCTTCGGTTTTTTCTGTGGGCCGGGCCTACAAGTGTATTATGAGTTTCATTTTTAAATGAGATTCATCACGTTATATGAAGAAAAAAAACAATTATAATTTTCCCATATTGTAAACTGTCTTTGTTTAACATGAGTTAGGGTTCTTTTCATCATTGTCTTAGACAATACTGGGTTACATAGTTGCGGCGTGTATCTGTTCGTAATCTATTTTTTCACCTGTGAATTCTTCATCTCTTCATCTTAAATCGCTTGATCATAAATGTTCCTGATTTGTAGTCCTTCTCGAAACCCTATATATATGATTCTCATCTTTGATGAACCCAATTTGCATCTCCACAAAACTCATTGATTCCTCTTAGCTTTAATCAGCTTCTAGAAAATGTCTCTTTCTGCCTCTCCAGTTCCTCAAATCGGCATCCCCGGCGTCCGTCACTCAACCTTCGAGTCTCTCCGTCTTGGTCGTAGTAGTCAGAGCATAGCCTCTAACCTCCTCGCTTCTGGGATTCCCTGAATTTCAAGAAAGACAGTGAGTTTATGGGAATCACGGTTTTCTTCCTTGATGAAAAGGTAAGTTAATCTTCGATTTATCACACTTATTTAATATAATTGTTTTTAATTGATTTCCTGATTCTTTGTTGAATAATATTATTTGCAGATTCCGTGATTCATGGGTTTATTCCCGCCGGACGTACTAATCATTACATGTCATCTTTGAAAGCCGGTTCCATTGTGAAAATCGATCGTTTTGAGGTTGTTAGGTGCTCAAGCATGTACAAGATAACTGATCATCCATTCTTCATTCGTTTCATCTCACCAACTATTAATGATGAAGTCATCACGGGTGCTCCTGAGATCAATTTCCAGTCATAACTAGACTGTTCGACAATTTCCAAGCGATTGCGAACACAAACCTAGAACTCCCAGGTATATTATCATATTGCATCTGGGTTTATATTATGTTTCGATATCATAACTGATATTTAAACTCGCAGATGTGGTTGGGAAAATCCGTTCTGTCCAGGGCTCTGACCTTACCAAAGAAACAACTCGAGTCCTTATCCGTCTCCTCATTGATCCGTAAGAAACAATCAACACACAATTCTCTTTATATTATTATTTATATTGTGCTAACATTAATAATCAAAAATATTTCCTATTCTGTGGTCGTCTATTTATCTCCCTTACTTATTAAACTAATTTTACACAAACCTTTATTTTATACCTTAAAAGAAACCACAACAACCCAAAATAATCAAAACACCAAAAACTAGAATTCCAAAAAAGACGAATCATTAATGATTACCTCTCTTTTTTGTCTAATCTTAGAAGTAA
>NC_027754.1:13140169-13142994 GCF_000695525.1 Brassica oleracea var. oleracea
CAACTATTTAACAATTTACAAACTTACTTTCGCAACGAAGAAGACGAAGACGACAACCAAAATCAGTAAAATTACCTAAACAAAAAAACAAAGTAAATTACGAACTCTGATAAATATAGCTAATGATTTTTGTTTACATATTACCCGTCAAATAAAAGATAAACAAACACATATACATGAGGAGATACAAGAGACAATCCTGACAGACACAAAGGCAGCAACAACATCTCCACCTGCTCCCTACTCTTGTCTTATAAAAATAGCTTACATGCCCAATATCAACATGCCAATACTATTGTCTTCTTATGAGAAATGCATAAATTCGTTTAAAACTCATTAAGGCTCAAATACTCAGAACTGTTACTCATTTTATAGTTATTTCTACAAGTCTTTATGTATTTATTTTAAAGGTCCGGTAAGAGCAACAAGTTTAAAAATAAAATAAAAACATATAACAAACATAATAAGGATAATAAGGATAATAAAAATTATTACTTACACATAACTTACACAGCTAAACTGGAGAAAAAATATCTAGAAACAAAAGGTACTCTCAACAACTTTAATATAATTTATGTACTCTCAACAGTACAAGAAACAAATTTAAACAAATTAAAAAGATAAACAAACAATAAGTCCCAGTGACATAGCAAACAACACCACGAACTATATCAATTACATTATTAACACAATTTAGTCTTTCATAAGTAGAGAACAATGCATACACAGTTCATCATCACAACTTTAATCCTATAACAATTAAAAAACTTGAAAAACAACTCAAAACGCAAAATTCACAACTACAATAACCCTAGCAAGTATTGAGATGAAACAAGAACTCTGTCCACAATTCCGCGCTTGCGCGGGGGCAATGCCCCTAGTATAAATAAGTTGGTTGATTTGAGAAAGAAATGTATTGAACGGTTTAAGATTATTTACCTTGTACTGAACGTGTATCGTAAAATAGTTTTGGCGATAAAAGCTTTATCAAGTCAAATTGGAAAGTTTTATCATATCTATATACAGAGCTAGTGGTTTATGTATGTTGAACTTGAATCGAACACACGTTCTGACTAACTTAGATCTATATGAACTTTATTCTCTCTCTCTCTCTTCATGCTTTCTCGTATTTTCTGTAAGTCTGAGGCTGTTACTGTGATCATCTCTGATAACGCGAGTGTTATCTCAAAATTTAGATACAATTTTGGATTTTTTCACGAATGGATATTTCAGTTCGGAGCTATGAACTATCCAGGATGTATATGACTTGTAAAATTGTCATATAGTAGTTTGTTGTAGTTTCCTTTTTGTTCCTCGTTCTCAAAATAGCTCTGCAGACTCAATTGCCAACGCCTGCCTTTGTAACTCAGTCCTTTAGAGCCTTCTATCTAGCTTAATGAAATGTTGTTCCAAAAAAAAAAGCTTTCATACTTTTGTTATTAACTTATTATATTAGACCACCCACAATGGAACCGTTGAAACTCTTCCAATAAAGGTGTTGATAAATTGGGCTTTATCTATGTGGCATAAACACCCATTGTAAAGTTTCAACGGTTGAAACTTTTTTTTGTGGCCTAGCGCTGCCATGTGTCACCTTCTGATTGGGTAGAAAAAGTGAGTGCGTGTACGCACGCGCTAGCTTTATCATGAATTTTTTTTTTTTTAATCTGGATAAGATTTAAATGTTGTGTTCAGATTGGCTGTGCAGATTTCTTTTATTTTTTTATCCTCACCCAATAATTTAAATACATTTATTATATAACAAAAATTTTTTAAAAAAATATCAAAATTGTTTCAAAATTCAAGATTTTTTAATCTTTAATTAGAGACTACTCTCATTTCATTTGGATACAGAAAAAGTCATTTTTCATTATAATCAACTATTTTAATGTTTTAATTTTTTTCTTGTTAAATTGATCCAAATAATAATCCTTTTAACACTCAAAACTCTTCTAATGTTCCTTTTAACTTTCAAAATCCCAACAATTATCAGTTTCAAAATGAAACTTCCAACCAACACCAAAATTTACCAAACTATGGTTTTCCACCAAATTTCTTCATTCAAGCATCTGTTCCGAATTATCCTCCAATTATGGATCGATGATGCAATATTTTTCTCAAACACCTCCTCTTTCTTCTACTCCAACGGGTGATGAAAATGCTCCGAAAGCTACTGAATTTCCCGATTTTTTTACCCAAGTAACTCTTGGTGGCATGAGCGATGTTAGTGAACCCATTCCAGATGCAAATGCAGATGATTCAGCTCAAGCTCGCCGCAGAAGCCCTAAATGGACCACCGATCAAAATTTGGTCCAACTTAGTGGATAGATTAAATATAGAACAGACAACATTGTTGGCAGGAACCAGAAAAGCGAAGCATACTGGAGTAAAATTTCTGAGTACTGTAATGAGCATTTGCTCATTTGATCCTCCCCTTGATGGAGCTTCATGCAGAAATCATTTCAACTATATGAATAAAACGTTGAGCAATGGAGTGGCGCTTACGATAAAGCTAGGCGTATGCAACAAAGTGGATGGTCCGAGAATGATGTAATGGCAAAAGCGCACGAATTATATTCAAGTGGTAAGAGTGAACATTTCAAATTTAATGCCGGAGTGGCTTGTTGTTCGTGATCAACCACGCTATGGTAGTAGAGGTGTCAACTGGACGGGCTGACCATGGGCTAGCCCAGTCCAATTCATTGTGGGCGGGCTATGGACGTGCCCAATTAATAAATGGTCCAACTGGACAAAATACCAATTGGTACATGGTCCAATTGGGCGAAGACCAAATGGACAATGGGTGTCCCGAGTTTAACAAAAGA
>NC_027754.1:13143171-13152248 GCF_000695525.1 Brassica oleracea var. oleracea
GGTTTTGGCAGAAAAAATGCAATTTCTCAATTTTGGCGGGAAAACGCAATTTTTTTCCCGCAATTTTTCGGTTTTGGCAGGAAAATGTAATTTCTCAATTTTGGCGGGAAAACGCAATTTCTCAATTTTGGCGGGAAAATGCAATTTCTCGGTTTATCGGGAAAGCGCAATTTCTCGGTTGTAACGGAAAAACGCAATTTCTCGGTTTTGGCGGGAAAACGTAACATCTCAGATTTTGGCGGGAAAACGCAATTTCTCAGTTTTGGCGGGAAAACGCAACTTCTCGGATTTTGGCGGGAAAACGCAATTTCTCGGTTTTGGCGGAAAAACGCAATTTTTCGGTTTTGGCGGAAAAACACAATTTCTCGGTTTTTAACGGAAAAACACAATTTCTCGGTTTTGACAGGAAAACATAGATTTATAGTTTTGACAAGAAAAAAAAAGACTTTTATTATTTTGGAAAGTAAGCATAATTTCAAAATTTTAGAAATTAAATCTAGACTAATAATTGAAAAATAATTATAAATATTATTGGGTGTACATGGGCTTTGGACATGGTCTCTATTGGTCTTGGACATTTGTTTGGACCATTGTTCAATATGGACCACCCATTACTGCCCAAAACTGAAATGGTCCAACTGGTCAAGCCCAATTTGGCCGTGGACGGACCATTTGACAGCTCTATATGGTAGTCAAGTAGGAGGAAATACTGGCTCTACAAGTAGTGGATCTAAGAGATCCCGAGAGAGTGATGCCAGTGATACGAACTCCGTAGGATCAATCTCTGTAGGATCACGTGCTCGTCCAATGGGGAGAGAGGCAGCAAAAAAAAGGCAAAAAGAAAAGCAAAGGCGCAGCTTTTAAAACCGTCAACGAAGAGTGGAATGAATAGAAACAATTTAAAGAGAAAGAATTGGAACGATTGGACAAAATAGCGAAGACACAAGAGGAGGCAAATCGATTGATGAAAGAAAAGACTGAAACAAAAAAAATGAAGATGTTCTTGAAGCTAAGTGAAAAAGAACATCTCGATTACAAGAACAAACAACTGTTAGAGAAGTTGAGCAGCTGTTTATTCTATTTTTATTGAATTGATTAGTGAGACCACTTATAATATTCCTCTTTAACCTAAGCAAATTCAAAAAAAAATTATTCACTAACCACTATCAAATGGACAAAAAACAATTTTTAACTCATTAAAGAATAAATATAAATGACTGTTTTAATTTTAGTATAACATTTTTAACGTTAAAACCCCTCAACTAAGTTTGTTTTGGGTAAAAACCCCCCCAAACTAAGTATTTAATGAAAAAACCCCCCAAACTAACGTTATTTAATGAATTAAACCCTAGCAGGTCATAATTACCATTACAACCGGTAAATATTTAATTTAGGGGTTTCTACATTAAGTAAACATAGTTGAGGGGTTTTACCATTAAAATTTTTTTTTAAAAAAACAATCAAAATTTTATAATATTATTTAAAAATTAGCAACTTTTTTTGACAACATAAGCGAGAACTAAGTAACTGGACCGCGCGATTCAGAAAGCCAAACCGAAAGTATTGAATCGACATATAACATAGGTGAAGGAGAACTCCTCGCACCACTTGCAAGCTTGTCCGCCATATTATTTTGTGCTCTTGGAATATGTCTGATCCGGAAGTTAGGGAAGAAAGTTTTACTGCGTCTAAATTATTTATATAATTTTTGTTATATTTTTTCGGTTTTTACATTTTTAATTTATACATATATAATGTTGATGTTAAAAACACATCAAACTCATATATTTACAAAAAAAAAAAATTAAAAATGCTAATTTTGAAAATTTAAGTTACTAATTTTTAGATAATATTATAAAATTTTGACTTTTTTGATTTTAATTGTAAAACCCCTCAACTATGTTTACTTAATGTAGAAACCCCTAAACTAAAGATTTACCGGTAGTATTGGTATTTATGACCTGTTAGAGTTTACTTCATTAAATAAAGTTAGTTTAGGGACTTTTACGTTAAATACTTAGTTTGAGGGTTTTTACCCAAAACAAACATAGTTGAGGGGTTTTAACGTTAAAAATCCTTTAGTATATATACTAAACTTAGAAAATGGCAGTGACTAAAACCATAATCTGACATTGATTACAAAGGGATTCTTTAGCAATGTATAACAAATACTAGAGCGCCAGTTGGTTGTAAACTTCAAAGTTATTGTAGAAATTCAGTTTGTGGATTACATATATCATGCATTTGATCCGGTTAGTGTTTCCTTCTCTTCAGTTTGTCAGTTGGAGAGATCTGCATCTAAGTCATGTATCAAATTCATGTTTACCATGTTCTCATGTATTGAGTTTTGAGTTTAGGATGATGAATGACACCAACCAAATCAGAAGTAGAGATGAGCTGGCATGTCATCTGTTCTGAAGCAATTTAGCATCACTTTTGGATCGTCGAATAATAACTGCTTTGTTTTTGCGTACTATCTCAAACCTGACTTAGATTCTATGAGATTTTTTTTTGAAGTTATTCTATATCTATCATATTTGTTTCTAACTGTTTAATAAGGTCTTGAAAGTCCATACCACAAAATTTATAATGGACCCCTGATTTCAAGGTAAAGTAAATTACAAAATGTTATCTTCCTTTGAATTCTATGTATGTTTAATGTTCGACCGATATTTTTTGCAGTTAGGGGCTCTCCAACAAGAAAATCCGGCATTGAGTATACTCTCAAGAAGCTACTGCAGCTTAACACAAATGAAGAGGTCTTCGATGCTCTCAAAACCCAGACTGTTGACTTGGTCTTAACTGCTCATTCTACTCAATTTGTTCCAAATGTTTTGAAGATCTGTAGAACTCTTCCAAGTCCCTGACACTTTAATTCTTGTGACTTTGTTTTGTAAGAATATTATCAGGATTCGTGATGGTTTGACACAGTTATTTGCAAAGGACACTGCTCTTATTGATAAACAAGAACTCGATGAAGATCTGAAACATAAAGGTATATGCTAACAAAGAACTCTACAAAGGCTTTTATTGAATATCTACTGAAGTCTAAAACAGTAAAACTCTGTTTTTGTTGCACCAGATTCAAGTTGCTTTCCACACGGATGAAATCCAAAGAACTCCACCTGCACAACAAGATGAAATGAGAGCGGCTTTGAGCTACTACCATGAGACAACCTGGAAATGAGTTCTGAAGTTCTTGAAGCGTGTTGCCACAGCTCTGAAGAACATTGGAATTAATGAGTGTTCCTTACGATGCACCTCTCATTCAAATCTATTCCTTGGATGGGTGGAGACCGTGATGGTACACTCTTAATTCTTTCTTTTCTTGAACATTTGCTAAATCCAGAAACTGGTGTGATGTATGCTTACTAGGTTCGAGGTGGGGAATCCATACACTCATTAACCATTCCTTTTTGCAATTTAAATTTGAAGAGTCTCATAACGGCTTTATATATCAATGACTGACTGCTAAGTCTTTTATAACTGATACTGAATCACAACTTTCTGATTCTCTCTTAGTTGTACAGTTACAATATTGAGCTGTTGAAAATTATTAAAGCACAATGCCATTACAAGATCTTCACTTCTTCATATATATGAATACTAGGAGGTTTCCGGCGCAGTTATAATAATTTTTTAAGTAATTGTTTTTTAATTTTAATTGATATTAAATATAATTAGTTTTAGATAGTAATTTTATTAGTTTAAAAGTTAAAACTATAAAGCCAATAATTTTAAATTTGGTTTAACTATTTTAAATTTAAATATATTTAGATTTAGTTAAATATTAGGAAAAAACCAATTTGTATTTTGCTTGAAAGATTGTAAGCTTGAAAGATTGTAAATAATAGATACAAGTATTTTTCGGAACGTCAGTAACAATGTATAGTAGTTACTGTGTAATGTGTTTTCGACTAATTCACAAACCTTAGAAACAGTATTTTAAGGATGACGGTTTCATGTACAATCAAATACAAATCAAATAATTCACTATGTATAATAAAAACCACAAGGTATGATTACTGAAAAAGCAAAGGAAATGATACTCACATAACCGAAAATAACAATATGCAAATGGTTCCAAATGTAGCAAATCATAAATGATTCTGAAAATATAAAGGAGTTAGAGCACAATGTCTAAGACACACGACAATGGTTTTGTAATTGCCAAAAAGATTCACTCCTTTCTAATATCATTGCTTCCTTTTTTCCTTAAGACAAAGCGCTTTCTGAAAATGCAGTTTGTGATATATACTACATAATAGCAACATGTCACCTAGAAAAGACACAACTACTCCAAATACACAGCTTCTTGGTGAACTAATTTCTTGAAATTGAATAATTACTCCAAATACAAGACAATTTATACAAATCGCAAGAATTTATTGACTTTATAAGTAGCAAACGGACAGTGCGATTTGTAACAAGATCCCAAGAGAAACAAAGGAGACAACACAACATAAACACATTACTTCTCAACAGAGAGAAAAGGATTTTAAAACCATTTTGATTATCTCTGAATCAACTTAAATAAACCCATAAATATTATTAAAAAAAAAAAAGGAAATCAGAAGTCTAAACAAAATACTAATCCTACATGATAACTAAATAGACATCAACATCATAAAAATAGACTAAAATATAATTCGAACCTAGAGATAATTTTTCCTCATTCATTATGTTTGTTGCACTATTCTTTTTTTATTGCCATATAAAATACACTTTAAAAAATATGCCTACATGTAGTAACATTACACTCTCAAAATTAAATAAATAATTAAAATTTACATGCATAAACACTTATGAATATAATAAATTATTAAGTTAATGTTACAGAAAAGAGAAACAAAAAAATAACATTAAATACAGAATAAAACAAAAAGAAAACAAAAAAAATACATAATATATTTCCAGAAAATTAAAATATATAAGTTGGGTGTGGCGCATAAAAATATCTACTATTTAGGCTAATTTTAGCATTTTTAGAGTGTATTTTAAATGATAATTTTTCAGATAAACAACATAAAACGCTAAACTACCTGAATGAAAACATTTTCTATGAAAGAAGAACAGTGCAACAAACATAATGAATGAGCGAAAGCTATCTCTAGGCTCAAATTATATTTTAATATATTTTCATGATGTTGATGTCAATTTAGTTATCATGTTCAAAAATTTAAAAAATCATATTTATAAATAAAAATAATTCAGTAAAAATTAAACTAAAAAATATTATCTCAAAAAGGATTTTGAGGTCTAATCTAAATGTATTGTAAAATTTATATCAAAATAAATTAAAATTTTTGTCCAAAAATATGTAAAAAAAAATACAAAATTTGTATATACTAAAGAAAATAAATAATTAACGAAACATTGTAGCTTGTGTGTGTAGCACTGAAACAGATCATCATATACTATCAAACTAAAAAAAATTAAAATATGTTTATGGTTTTTTATTTGGCTCAGTAAATCGCACTACAAATAACATTTTTTAAAAACTATTACCTCCAAGTTATCATATATATATATACAGTAGAACCTCTATAAATTAATACTCGATAAATTAATAATCTCTATAAATTAACAAATTTTGCCGGTCCCAACTTGGGCCGGTGTAAAATATGACACAAATCGATAAAATAATAAGATAATAATATTTTTAAAACTTCCATGTAAATATATAGTCCCATTAAAATTATAAATTAATAATCAATCTATATATAATTTTATATAAGTACAAAATAAACATTATATTATTCATTTTATATTCACAATGAAAATATCTTTATTTTTCTTAACATTTTAATATATTTTGATAATATTTAGTAAAATTATATCGAAAACCATTTAACAATCATATAAAACATAAAAATATACACTAAATAAGATAATAAAACAATATAAAAGTCAAATTTCTAAAATTTGAATAATGTACATACGATGAAATCAAATATTTTCGTATTTCATATATAAACATTTTAAAAATTGAAAAAAAATTAAATAAGGAAACTTTTGTAAATTAATATCTCTATAAATTAATAAAATTTCAAAGTCCCAACATTATTAATTTATAGAGGTTTTACTGTATATATATCATTTGATTTTTTCCATCGTTTACTTATAATATTATACCAAATAAGTTTGTGTAAAGATCAGTTCAGAGCATCACCATTCAATGCATTTTATGCAAAATTTAGGAAATTTCTAATTTGCTTTGTCAAATTCCAACTCCATCTTGAGTTGTTTAATAATTAACTTGAGAGCCTAAACTAATAATGGAAACATGTTTCAATTCTAACATACAAATAACATTACAAGGTTATATATTTTCTAATTTTATGTAAGATTAAACATGGAATCATTCATATTGAAATCCCCTACACATATCGCATTTCTTACAATAAATACTTATTTACAAAATAAAAAATACCAAACAAATTTTAGTTTTGAAAATAAACTATAGTTTCAAAAATGTAATAATATATCCAATCATTTTTATTGGTCATCAAACTTTACAAATATTTAAGTATTCAAAATTATTCCACATTCATATATATATATGTATGTATATGAAATGAAGGTTATTTACCTGTCCTTTCAATAATAATTTAAAATTAAAATCAGATGATGTATAAACAGATATATCGTACATTAAAAACATGAGTACTAAAAGATTAATAGAAAAATTAACTATGTTAACATCTTAATATATATTAAAATATAAATTAATGCTATTTTAAAAAAAATTATAATATTTCAAAACATTCTTTCTGATTTGTCAAAAATTATATTAAAACAAATTAATGATAAAACTTTTATATTTAAACTTAACATTAAAATATATAAGTTTTATAGACAACCAAACCGCGCGTAGTGCGGTAAAATCTCTAGTATATATAAAGGTTTAAAAACAATATATATAATAAAAGAAAAATCAAATGAATCCAACAACTTCCAAACACTATGCTACAAAGGTTCTTCTCCTTCGCCTTCTTTTGAAAGTTGAGAAATTTTATACAATAAGCAAGAGTATCCATCCTATGTGGACAGCAGCAATAACTCGTAAGAAGTCATGTTAGAGAACCCATTATTCGTCAAAGTTTTGAGGCTCATGTCTCCAACACCAGCATCTGCACTATCGAATCTTTGTCTCTTACTTGAGATGTGATGATACCGTACAACGTCTAAGCCACTGGTGTTGCCCAGTAGTACCATCTCCACCATATCGGTTTTTGCTACATACCTAAACTTATAAGTTAGATACATTCTTTTGGTTATTGATTATGTAAGGTGATGAAGATTGTTACTGGTTTTGGGGTGAGGTAACCGGAGAAGATATTCCAAAGACTAAGGAAAAAGGACGTGCAGATCCCAACGATCTGATAGTTCGGTGTGAAGGCCACAAATATGAAGATTGCAAATATATAATTGATTAATTAATGTCGATAATGTTCATAATCGTATGTGCACAATACTGTCATTCTTCAGAATTGGTTGGTGATCAAAGTAATAATTAACAAAGTACAACAAATTTGTATTAGCTAGTTAAAAATATATGTTATAGGTGTCTTTGGATGTCACATGCTAATACATGATATGTAACTGAAGTTTTTTCTCACATAATCTACGAAATAGGCTTGCGTGATTATTATATCATCCATCTACTACAAATTCTTCTTGTTTTTATGTATATAATAACATTAACTATTTACTGTAGTGGGCACTAATTCATGCTAAGATGTTTTGATACGAAGATCACTTAGTTCGTCTTGTTTCAGTATAATGGCTCTTTTATTCTACGGCCACTTCCAAAGCCATGTCAGAGATGAACTCATAAAGATTATATAACCACCATAATATAAAAATCCATGTATCAAACTAAAAGCAGAAAAGCAATAATAATTCAACTTCTAATACCATATTAAAAGAATTCACAGATGGCTCACTTCGCTCCTCAAACTGAGTTCAAATCTCTCTCTTCCACTCTGTTTTAAGAAATTTTTCTTTTTCAAAATAAAATAAAATATTAAAAACTTGATATCATAGGGAAGTTCAATGACCATTCAGATGTGCTGCGGAATATCTATTGCCATACACCAATAGAAAAAACTAAAACAGATGCAAACCGATCAAACATAATTTAAATAAAAATTCATTGATCGTATGTGCACAATACTGTCATAGAATTAGCTGAAAGTTATCATTTTACGGAGGAGTCTTATTCTTCAACCATCATCTCCCAAGACGTAACACAGACTCAATCTCTCTGGAATAAATTGGATATTTTAGTTGATAAACAATTAACCAGTAGTTTTCAGAAATGGTTTATGGAAAGACAACAAAATCAGAGGTCCATCGGTTGCATAGTGGTGATCTACTTCAGCAAGCCCTTGTCTAAGACCATCTAAGAAGCCTTCACAGAATTCAACTTGGCAAAGGAACTTATTGGTTTACATTGTCAGAGCACTTATGATAGTGATGATGTCAGTAATCGACTTCGAGATCTGTTGAAAGGGGAGCCTGCATGGTGAAGGAGACCTTAAACATATCTCTGGCGACTCCTCTTATCTTCCTCTGCGTCGTATTCTCGTCCACCACGGGCTCAGTCTCCCTTCTCATCCCTCTTGTCTCCTCACCTCGACACAAACCACCGAGTGATCACGGCGCACTAAAATTTCAGCCACCGCATCTGTAGTTGTTATTCCTAACTCGCCTCCCATCTCGATCTCTGCTGTGATGGCTATTACCGTTTTCTCTAATTATTGGAGGGGCCCCAATTATCAGCTTTGGTTACAATATAAAAACTCAGAGAATGGAATGATATAGTCTCATGTAGAAGTAGTGGTTGCCTACAATCTATGGCCGTGTAATGGATGGATTATCACTACAAGAAAACAACGGTATTCTGACGGACATTCCGACGGAAAATGAAATCCTCGGAATATACCGAGGAATTTCTGAGGAAATTCCGAGGAAACACAAAATTGGGGTTCCTCGGAAAAAACCGATGAATTCCGAGGAAATATTATAGCCGTTGGAGAGCCGTTGGGGGATTTTACAAAATTCCGAGGAAA
>NC_027754.1:13196770-13197926 GCF_000695525.1 Brassica oleracea var. oleracea
CCATCCTGGTCCAAACATGATGCGAAAATTGATATTCAAAAGGCACACATTAAAAGATAAGAAGAGTTATCCCAAAGAATCTCACGTGGGTACCATTTACACAAGGGAAACTCATTAGGCCATCACCAAGCATTTAAATGATTATGGTATGTCCATGGGGGCAAGTGTGGACAATTCCTTGATACATGTTCATACCAAGTACGGCTTGGCCGAAATCTTTTAAAACGCATATAGCTGACTGATATACCATAACTTATGAGGTCAAAACTCCCATTCACAGCTTGGGCCACACGAAATTTACATGCACCTAAGTTAATACGCATCAGGCCATTTAGTGAGCATAGATATCCCCTATCACAATTATTAACGGGTCAAGAGCCAGACATACCCCATCATAAGACATTTGGATGTGATGTCTATGTATAAATTGCTCCACCACAGAGAACTAAGATGGGACCTCAAAAGGAGGATGGGGATATATGTTGGATATGATTCTCCCACAATAATAAAGTACTTTGAGCCAACTATGGGTGATTATATTTGAGGCCAGGTACACATATTATTTTAAGACCAGGAGGAGGAAAAAAAAATAAAGCTGGTAAAAGAATGGTTAAAGAAATAGAATGGAATCAACCATCAATGTCTTGGCAAGATCCTCGAACTAAATAATGTGAAATAAACGTCTAAAGATTATACATTTACAAAGCTAGCTAATCAAATGCGAGACACATTTGCTGACCCGAAAAAGAATGACTAAGTCATATATAAACCAGCTTGTAAAGCACCAACGAATTTGATGTCCAAGAAGAGACACAGTCAAGTTGCTACAGAGTCTAGACAACGTATAAAACGTGGTAGACCAAATAGGTTCCAAAAGATAAGAATCCTCGGAAACAAAAGAAAGGTGCAGAGAATGATAATCAAAATCCAAATTCGAGGTTACTAAGGAAACCATCCCAGACATCGAGATAAGGCCGGGCGGCTCTAAGGTACAGGTACCAAACAATGTAGCTTGGGACGCCAAGCTGCAAAGTATTAAAGGTCCTGATAGTAATGAATCTCAATCGATTATATCATGTCTGGAACATAATGGAACCAATAAGGAATGTCGACATAAGATGATTTATTTGCATACAAGGTAGCACTTGAATTTATG
>NC_027754.1:13201222-13203125 GCF_000695525.1 Brassica oleracea var. oleracea
TACGCCTTGAAAAAAACATAAATTAAACAAACATTAGAAATTAGAAGAAATGCACAAAAAATAAAATTTCAAAACTTAAATAATTGAAGAAAAAGCGGATGCACTTACCATGCGATCCCCCAGAGTAGCAATAGATTGAGCACCCAAGTTATGATTGAAGACGCCCTTCCCTTTACGGTCGCTCCTGCGGTTGGTGGAGTTGGTGGAAGAAGTTTCTTTCGTCTCTTCCTTATCCCAATGCACACACAACTCCGTCCAGACCGTGTTGTTCATCGACTTTGGGACCTTTTAATAAAAAAAAAAGACTATAGTTTAATAAAAAAAAATAGTTTAATAAATTAAAAAATTATTTAATAAATTAAAAACAACCTTGTTGATTTTCCACTTCTTCTTCCACTCGTGGATCTGCTTCCCATAGTTGTCCATAACTTTATGGACGAAGTGGTGATAGATAAAGAGCGTATCAACGGAATTCCAGTTGAATTCTTGCTGGAAAAAAAAACACAATTTGCTGCTTGTCGGTAGGGAAGTCAGTGAAAGTCGAATGTCCCTTGTCGAGGGCCGAGTGCATCATACGGTTGATCCATGCGCTGATCCCGTTCCCGGATCGGTTGAACCTAATAAAAAGAACAAATTATTAATAATGAATCAAATTTTAATGAAAAAAAAATACGTTTAATTACCATGTTTGACCCCGTCCATGTGAATACGGAGTGAGATAGGGAAGATGGTCACGACCGGGCTGTTGAACCAACTCCTCAACACTCATCACTCCCGGAGGACCCGGAGGAGCAGGAACGGATGCAGCAGCGGGAGCGAGGAGCTGTGGGGTGAAGCGGAATCCTCAATCTGGCTGGAATCCCGAGTCTGGCTCCCCGTACCACCATGACCACGACGTTGTCGAGGTCGGGTCTGACCATCATTAGACATGTAAATTAAAAAAACATATTTTAAAATTAGTTCTAATAAACAAAAAATATTTTTAATAAATAAAAAATAGTTTAATAATTACAAAATATAGTTTTAATAATATTAAAAATGTTTAATAAATATAGAAATTTATATTATATGTATATATATATATGTTTTTAAAAAAAAATCCCAAATAATAGTTTTTAATCAGAAAAAAGGTTTTATAGATATTAAAAATGTTTAATAAATATATAAAAATAGTTCTAATAAACAAAAAATAGTTTTAATAAATAAAAAAATAGTTTAATAATTACAAAAAATAGTTTTAATAATATTAAAAATGTTTAATAAACCTAATAAATATAGAAATTTAAATTATATATATATATATGTATATATTTATTTTAGTTTTTTATTTTTTAAATCCCAAATAATAGTTTATAACCACAAAATTAATAAAAACTAAAAAAAAAATTCCAAATCAAGTGAATACCATAATCAAACTCGATTTTACACAACCCTACCATTCACCCTAACAAAAATCTATAAATATCATTCCAAAATCATCAAATCTACTTAAAAACCTAACAAATCTAACCTAAGAGAGTGGGATAGGGTTCATACATGATGCAGTGACTGAAATTGAGAAGGATTAGGGCGGATTCGCCGAAAATCGTGGAGAGAGAAGGGAGGAAACGGCAGAGAGGAAGAGAGCTTCGGCGGAGAGGAAGAGAGAAATGGGGAAGAAGATCTGGTTCGTTCCAACGGAAAATGTCCATCGGAATTTCCTCGGAATAATTAAATACTTCCGTCAGAATTTCCTCGTAAATCATTAATTCAATTTTCGCGAAATATTTGACGGCTTGGTTTACCCGGTTAGATGAAAATATTCCGAGGAACCATGTTTCCTCGGAATACCCTCGGTAATTACCGAGGAAATTCTTAGGAAAAAGGGTTTGGGGTTTCAAAACATCGATTTTTTTTGTCGTAT
>NC_027754.1:13206371-13242281 GCF_000695525.1 Brassica oleracea var. oleracea
TGCCGACAGACCGAGGAAATTCCGACGGAATTCCGACGCCAACGGCTAGTTCGTCAGAATTTCCTCGGAATTTTTAAAATCCCCCAACGGCTCTCCAACGGCTATAATATATCCTCGGAATTCATCGGTTTTTTCCGAGGAATACATTTCTCCTCGGTATTCCATAAGAATATTCCGACGGATTGATATTTCCTCGGAATTCCGTCGGTATATTCCGAGAAAATTCTGAGGAAACCAAATTTTGTGTTTCGTCGGAATATCCTCGGAAATTCTTCGGGATATTCCGAGGATTTCATTTTCCGTCGGAATGTCCGTCAGAATACCGCTGTTTTCTTGTAGTGTTCATGTAAGATCCCATATGAATTGCTAAATCCAAACAATTTTTGACGCTTTTTGTCAGTTCTACATATCATTCTATAATATACAAATGATACTTTTTATAATTGAAATATCTATATCATGTTATCTTATTTATTACTTAAAGTTGTATATGCATATTAAAATATCATTTCACGCGAAAAGACTTCTTCAGTACATTATATATACACAAAGTAAAATTGCAAAAACTATAATTTAATGTGAACTAGACTTTGATCCGTTCGTGCGGATAATTTTTCATTTTATTACTTTTGAAGAAAAATTATATGTTTTTGATTTTTTTGTTACTAAACTAATGCATTATTTTATATAAAAAGCTGAAAATTTTGATGAGATTCTTTACAACTTTTTCATCATATTTTGTCATGATAAAAAATAAACGTTAAATTTATAATTAAAATTAATTTACTTTCAGTATCTTAAATGAATTAAAAAATTTAAAATTTTCAAATAGCTTATTTTAATAAATAGCAGTTAAAGTAAATATTGTTAGCTATATTCTATTATATTTTCTATATAATCATTTTTAGATAATTTATTGTTGTAATTTTAAAATAAATAAATAAATATATAATATATAGTTTTAGATATAAAACTTTAACATATATTAACAATTTTATTTTTTGTATAAAAATATTAAATATTTTAAAAATTGTAATCCTTTTAAATGGTGAATGATATTTCAATCTTTTTAAATGGTGGATACTAATTTATTGTTTTTAAATGCTGAATCCTATTTTATTTATTTATTTAAATGAAAGTATTTTCAAAAATATAATAATTTACCAATTTAATATAATTTTCATATTTAATTCACATATTACTTCTATTTTAATATAATATAGACAATAATTATAAAATTTATAGAAATATCATATATTTTTATTTTTTTTTGTTTGGTAATATATTTTTATTTAAAATTAATTTATAATAATAATTACGAAATTATTCAATTTATTAATTTAAAAAATATTTAAAAGTTTTAGTAAGATTTTGTTAGATTTTTCTCAACATATTTATAATTTAATATCTTTTATGTACACTTTTCTTTTACAACGTCATCTTTATATTTTGTGTATATTTTATAAGAGTTATATTTGTTAAGATAGTGAGACATTAGATTTACTTAGTACTGATTTGTAGGGTTGGTAATAGTTTTTGTCAGTGTTTTTGTACACGACCTAGATCCGTGGTCAAACAGGTAAAACTCAATTATCTATGTATAATCCGGTTCGGATTTAGTTAAAACGTGAAAAGTAAAATCTGATAAAATTTGGTAAAAACTCAAACGCCCATCATTAATCTGCGATCTGATAGGTTGTCCCGATAAAAACTTATATAAACTGATGATATATTTTTTATAAGAAAATGATATACTTTTTAATAATATATAAATTTCAATAAACTATTTGATTTGCTATTTTTTAATCTTTTTTATCATTAACTTAAATATACTCGATGTAGACTCTGCAAACCAAATTGGTAACTCGGCATCCATCCATATGAACAACAAAAAACGTTTGTTTCCTGGAACTCCGCGCCAGATTGTTGGCATTTGTATTCAGCGTTCGGGAGATGTGAATGATCTCTGAGTGAGTAAAACTTTCTTGAAGAATCTTGATGTCGTCCAAATGATTCGCAAATTCTGGCCAATCTTTTGGTGCTGAAACCATCTTCACCAATTGGATACAATCCGTCGCAAAAGTAACATGATACTGACGTAAGTTTCTCATGCTTTCCATTTCCCATATGAGGGCTTCCACCTCCGAGTGTAGAGGTGAAAGACTTGTTCTTGTGTTCCTAGCTCCCATTAGTCCCTTGAAACCCGGTAGTGTGTTGTACCATCCTTGTACCGAAGCAAATTCTGCTCTTTCCATGATTCATCCGTAAAACACCAGGGACCTGGTATTAAGGGTAAGATATATGAGTTTATGACATGAGGTTAAAACTGTTAAAATATTTTCATTCAATAATGAATAGAATTGTGTGTGACCTAATATAGTTATAGAAAATACCAATCTATTCATAATACAAAAAAAAAAAAACATATCTCATAATTCTCTTAGGTTTGAAAAAAAATGCTCTCATGTTTATGTGTCTTTTTTTTTAAGGCTTCTCACATTCAAGTGTTACGTAATCATTAGGTTTTATACCGGACATGATAAACTCAAGTTAAGAAAAAAATAGAACGATTTGTCTATTCATGGTTACATGATATAGTATATGATTATACATATCAATTCATAAATTGCTTTTCATGATTTTGCGAATTTTAATTTAACTAACTAAATTATCTTTATATATAAAATGCAAAATCCACTAAAATTTCAACTAATTCGAAGATTTTTTAGGAACATATGTTAATTTTTATAATATTATTTCTATTTTAACTTGGCTTATAGTTTGATTAATTAAAGTAAATATGAAATAAAACATGTTAAGTTATTAATGAATAGGTCCAACAATTTTTCCGGTAAATTTTCAAAATGATTATGTTTATATATATATTAATACCAACTAAATTTAGTAGTGTAATTTTAACAAATTCAAATATATTTTAATTATTAAATATTTTAATATTCTAATTAAAATAATTAAATTAAAATATTTATTTGTTTAAATATCTTACTTTTATAAGTTGAAGTAGTTTTTAAAATTCATGAATATATGTTTTCTGTATATGTAATTATTTTGAATTTTAAAATTTAGAAAATATTTAATAGAAAGATTAAGTAACTTTATATTTATTAATTGGTCGACCAATTTGATTATGAGTATGAATTATGTATATATAAATATTATAGAATTTTTGTTTCTTATTCTATAAATCAAAAAGAATTAATATTCATTTATAATAATATATAATTTTGTTACGAATTTTACTATTTAAAATTAAATATCAAAAATATATATAGATATATATTTACATTGAAATATAAACTATTAAAAATATAATTAAGTATAATCTTAGAAAATGATACTTAAGAATATTTTAGATATCTTATTTTGAAAATATTATAATAATAGATTAGATATTGTATATATTTAATAATAACTAAGTTAGTTGGAGAAGAAATAATATGAAATTAAATTACTGTAATAGTCTAATCTAGAATATTTGTAAGTAGATAAAAAATGCTTATATTTTAATAGTATTGATATAATCAGAACCAATCCTAAAATTATGGGGCTGCAAGAAAACAAAAATTGTGGAATAGAAGAGAGAAGAACTCGAACTCATAGAATCCTAAAGCCCACATGTGTACAATAACCAAGTTGCCGAATTAATAGTTAAAACTAGACTTCGATCCGCGCAGCCGCGCAGATGTTTGTTTCAATTATATATATATATATATATATCTTTGTTTTACATTGTTTAAAGTATATTTTTAATGTTAATCACATATTTAAATGTCATATGGCTATTTCAAATAAATAAATTTATTGTTTACATGTTGTAATTTAGTTAATGTATCAAACCATCACGTGTATTTGTCACTTCTTGTTATATAGTTATCCTATTAAATTTACTGTTGATTATTAAAAGAATTAATGGCTATTTGCAAATTAACTCAAAACTCTAAGTGAAAACTAAAATTAACTCATGTTTTTTTTTTGATTTTTCTTTTGTCCTATTCACCCCACAAGTTCATATTATTCACGAAAATGCTATTAGTTTTTTTTTTCTTTCGAAAATTGCATTTTTAAAAATTGCATTTTTACTCTCTCATCCTCATCATCTTCAAGTATTTACAAGATTGTTATTGCCATCAATACACCAACCACCATGAACAACAAATTTGAAGCCCTTAATGCACCTCAAATCAATTTACACTCATTTTTTCTCAATTCTTATGAACTAAAAACAACATCTTTTTCACTTTCTCTATGTATTCATCCAAAAAAACCCAGTATTTTGATTCTAAAAATTTTATGGTTCATAGAGCCATTAAAGATTACGATTCTTGGTGGGTCACTTTTGTTTGAGATTTTGGGTGTTTGGAGAAGACTTTTGGGTGCTTGGAAAAGACTTTTGTGTGCTAAACAAGTTATCTCACTGGTTGAAACTATGAAATTAGTTTTTTTTTTCAGATCTGTTCGTCTAGACGACTTCCGCGTAAGTCGTCTGGCTATAGACGACTTACATGGAAGTCTTCTGGTCAATGCGGAGGTTAGTTTTGCAATTGACTTTTAAATGTGTTTTTTTAGACGACTTACATGGAAGTCGTCCATCTTTGTTTGTTAAAAGAAATTCGAGACGACTTCCACGTAAGTCGCCTAAGGTAAACGGGTTAGTTTTGCATTTGAGCGGATTGTGTCAAAAATTTGACTTTTCCTGGACGACTTACGTGTAAGTCATCCCGTAGAAAATAAAAAAACAATATTTTGTTATACCTAGACGACTTCCATGTAAGTCGTCTCAGGTTAGTTTTGCAATTGAAAAATAAAACAAATAAAAATTATTTTTGTCTAGACGACTTACACGGAAGTCATCCATCAGACAACTTACACGAAAGTCGTCCATGATTTTATTCCGAGATTCTGGTCTAACCTTGCTTATCTTGGACGACTTTCATGTAAGTCGTCGGAAGTACGACTTCCGTGTAAGTCGTCGGACGTACGACTTCCGTGTAAGTCGTCTAGAAAAAAAATTTTGTTTTATTTTTCAATTGCAAACCTAACCTGGGACGACTTACATGGAAGTCGTCTAGGTATAACAAAATATTGAATTTATAATTTTCTACTGGACGACTTATGTGTAAGGCACAATCCGGTCAAATTTCTGTCACAATCCGGTCAAATTGAAAACTAACATGTTTTCCCTATACGACCTAAACAGACGACTTCCTAGAAGTCTACCAGACGACCTCCGTGGAAGTCGTCTGCGTCAATGTTTAATAAACTTTCATTTTCTCTAAAAACTATAAAGACTTTTTAAGTTTTTTAATTCATGTATATTAGTCAATATTGGAGCTACAGAATGAAATTTATAACTTAATTGGTGATATTTATGAGGTTACCAACATTTATGCTTAGTAAAGTTTCTAGCTAATTGAGAAAGAAGTCTTCTACGTTAGTTTTTGGAAATTTGTTAAATAACTTTAAGATATGCTTATTTAATTTTCAAAAGTGTTAAGTAACTTCAAGAATATCAAGTAACATGGTTTGATGTGTCTTCTTAGATCATAAGATATACTTTTTACTTATGTATCTAATGAAAGTGTTCTATCTTTGAACTTATGTAATGTTTTATCTTTTGTGAATTTGACAAAGTTTTCTTGAGAATTTTTCTCCCTTAGTTGTAATAAATTTGATTAATTTTTTTGTGTTATTGTGTTTTGCTATTGAAGTTGTATCAATAACTTCAACTATGTCAAGTAATTTTGGCAAAGTAATACTGTGGAAATTGAACATATTTACCAAAAAGTTTCATTAATATCTTTTCAAATTTCCAAAAAAAATCACAACTAAAGGAGTACACATGCAAATCACAAAACATACCACAAACAAAACTATTATAGATCATTCCTCTACGAAGACAAGCTTAGACTCCACTTGATATGGAAGAAGACTCCGTCAGAAGACTTCTTGGTCTTCTGGAAGACTATCTGGAAGTCGTTTGGAAGACATTTTTGAAGTCGTTTGTAAGACTTCCTAGAAGTCGTCTGGAAGACTTCCTAGAAGTCGTCTGGAAGACTTCCTAGAAGTCGTCTGGAATGAAGTCTTCTGGACTTCTAGCGCATTATATTTTAGAAGACTTTCGAGAAGATTTCCCATAAGTCTGAAAAACCTGCATATCATATCAAAAAACGTTCAAATGGCTTAAAAACAGAGAAAATGAGTGGAAAATTAGATAGGTATACTTTTATAGAACACACAAACTACATATCCAAGTGGAAGATGAGAATCATCTAATTAAAAACCTGCAACAAAAAGATAGATTAGTGAGAAAAACATGATACAAAAATGAAAAATTCATATAAAGTTTAGTGTTTTCAAGTCAAAGAGATTAGAGTGGGTTTGAAGAGTTTTAGTTTGGGAAAAAAGTATGAACTTTATGCAACAAGAAGCTACCGAATGAAGAAAAAATCAGACATAAAAACTTACCAAAACGCTCAGATCTGTTATGAAAGGGAGACATGGGAAAAGACTCTGTCAAAAGACTTCTTGTAAGTTGTCTGGAAGTCTTCTAGCCTAGAAGTCTTCCAGATCTGAAAAACCTGCATATCCAAAAACGTTCAAATGACTTAAAAACAAAGAAAATAAGTGGAAAATTAGATAGATCTACATTTATAGAATACACAAAAATACATATCTAAAATTAATAAATCTAACTTTAAATGAGTGGAAGATGAGAACCATGTGATGAAAAACCTGCAAAAACAAGATAAATTAGTGAGAAACACATGAGACATAAACAATAAATTGATATAAAGTTTGGTGTTTATAAGTTCAAAGAGATTAGAGAGAGGTTAGAGAGTTTTAGAATAAAGAACATTACATTTTTGTTGCAGCCATTTGAGAGGAGGTGAGAAAATGTGTAAATTTTTCTTTATATAGGGAGACAAAAAATCCAATTAGGTTAAATATTTTCGATTCAGAAGACTTTCAAGTAAGTCTTCTAATAGAAGACTTCCTGGACGACTCGTCCAAAAATTAAAATATTTTTAGCGGAAAACTAAAATATTTTTAGCGGAAAACTAAAATATTTTTAGCGGAAAACTAAAATATTTTTAGCGGGAAACTAAAATAGAAGACTTCTTAAACGACTTACATGTTAGTCGTTTAGACCCTAAACATAACCTCTCAGCTAAATTAACTAACTAAACACTTCATAAAATGTAATTAAACTTAAAAAGTGTTTACTATACACATAAATAAACACATATAGGTAAAATTTAATTTTTCAAAAAAATATTTAAGCTTTCCAAAATATAACCCTAAGAATACATACAATACTATAACATATATTGCCAAACCATAAACCAAAGAATATCATGATTAACTACTTTCACTCATCTATGTTAAAAACTATTCAGTTTTATTATATCTTAATTTACATCACTTAAAACTGTTTATAATTACATGATTATAATTTTTCACTTGTCAAAATATTTTTTAAACAATTTATAAATAATTTTTAAGATCAACAATACCAGACGACTTCCAGTATCTCAAAAGACTCAGACGGCTTACCGGAGCTATATTCGTAAAAATGAGTTCTATTTTTTTTGTTTAGTCATAAGAGGTTGGATATATTTTCACAAGGTTTTTAGGTTAGTTTTACATTTGATTCAAATTTGGGGATAGGTTTGCATTTTAAATCAAGTTTTGAGTCATATTTGGCAAATTCCCCAAGAATTAATATATGCATGATAATATATATGAAACATTATTTTATATTTAATATATGCTAGATTATGATCCGTAATTCAAAATGATGGATTACTTTTAGTAATTTTTTATGTTTGTTCATTTTAGATAATAGATTATTATATATATATATATATATATATAAGTTTAAGATAAGTTAATTTTTATACATGTATTATATAGTTTACTAATGTTAACCTATTCTACCAGCATATTATATTTTTAGCACAAAATTTTTATATTTTTTAAAGTAAAATATATTAACTTATCAATTTAATTTAATTTTGTCATACTTAGTTCTATGTAATGTTTTTCTTTTAATATGATAGATTGTAACTGTAAAACAAATAATACAGGATAATATTTTTATTTTTTAAAATTTATAAACGAGAACTGAATATATATATTAATATACCTTTTTGAGAATTAAGATCTTGTTATAATATGTTTCGACAGATTTTTTAGATTTTTTAAATAATTATATTTAAAATGAAATGATATCAAAACATATTATGATAGGTAGTTAAATTTTTTTTTATATTATTAGTATTAAAAGAATACATTTAATAAAATATCACACATAAAAGAAGTCATAACTTCTATTTTAATAGAATAGATTTTGCGGCTGGAAGCATGGGCTTAATCCGTATGTGCTAAAGGCTGGCTGTGACTGCAAATCAACACTGCCGGGCAGCTTATGGAAGAAAATGTTCGATTTAAAAGGAAGCCATACCAATACAATAAAGAGTTATTAACACTACAAGGCAGTTTCCAAGTTTTATTTACATGCGAAGGCAGTTTCCGCTAGTGGAGTAGTTTTTTGTGACTAGAAACCAACTAAAATCATTTATCTAACTAAAGTGATCCTACTATATTCTTAAATTGATTATTTTCCTTTTTTTGTATTTTTGGAACGGACAAACAAAAATTTTAAACTAAAATGTTTCTTCTTCACATTTAACTTTTTGGAATCTCAATCTGTGGTGCATCATCTCATTTATGCTGGAGTTCCTCTTCACTGTACTTCCTGGTCCTCCTTCATCACCGCCGACGAACTTCAGCCACGCTCGAGTGCAAGCCATCGCGGTTTGTCTTCTCCTTCGCCGTGAAATCATCAGAACAACTTCCTCATCCACGTCGTTCTTTGAACCTCAACCAAGTTCGATTGCGGTTTGTCTTCTCCTTCGCCATGAATCAACACGATCAAGCTTCCCCCTCCACGTCGTGCTCCGCAACTGATCCGCCTCGCGCTGTGCCAATAATAAAAGAAGAAGCAAGATCTATGTTTTTGTTGTAGAAATAGAGTCATTTAGAACTTGAAATCGGGTCTTAAACGATATTTTTACATGTTTAAAGGTCTAACAAACAAGAAAAGTGAAAAAAACTGATGATTAAGGTGAAAATAATGGCTGGCGGCCATAGAGGGAAATTACAGAAACCCTAATTGATTTTGGGGAAGATGAACTTAAAATTACGAAAATGCCACTAATTAAAAAAACATGAAAAAATAAACTAAATGCGTTCCTTGGTAGTCAAACCCGCGTCGATAAGGTAAAGACCACTGCATTTAACCACCATACTAAAGAACTCAATATGTACATAATCCGTAAGTAATCAAATATATATTTATACTTCTGTGATATATTCAATTTAGTATAGTCAATGTATGATTAGTTGTTGTTTGTCTTGGAAGTTTTGTAGAAAATGAGTAACATAAATATGGTTTTATACAAGGTATGTGGATTGCCATAAGGTATGTGTCAGTTTTCATGTACATAGTTGTAAAGATATATATATAGTCATATGTAAATGGTATGTTGTACATACAACTATACTATCCACATGTACAACGATTCACATGTACACTATTTTTTTTTTTTGTAAAAAGAGAAACACTATGGGGCCAAAATGATATTCGATGTGAACATACAAAAACTACTCATGTGTACATATATGATATTTCATATTTTCAATGACTTTTAGCATCTCGTTTTAAATATTTTAATCATTTTGATTGTATATTAGGCCAGATTACAACATTAAAAGTATTGGGGTAAATTTGTGAAGTAATTTGATCATATTGGAAGTTTGAGGCATATTATAAAAGAAACAAAAAACTAGAGGACCAAAAGTGCAAAAAAGTGATACTCCTCCATTAATATTGCAGATCACACTTCTTGCCGGTCTCGTTGACGACAACGGAGAGTCGGTGAACAAGTTGATGAATAAAACACTAAATTAAATTTAGTTTGCATTATATGAGCCCAGAACAAGTTGATGAATAAAACACAAAATTCAATTCATCTTCACTGTGCGTGTGTACGATAAAGTATAATAGTATACATGTGTACAGTAAATATGGTAGTGTACATATGTAAAGCAACCAGAAATTAATCAAGCTAAGACCTACCATGAAGCTAGCTTGAACACACACACTAATCAGAAGCTCTTAAACAAAGTGTGAAAGATGATATTTGGGTTCAGTCAGATTTCAAGGATGCCCCGACCCTGCGTGTACATGGGAAGAAGGAAAAAAGTTCACATGTATATTGTGTTAACATTATGTGAGTTCATGAAGTCGTGGAGGCTTAGTTATTTAGATATAAAACCTATAAAAAAACCAAAATTATGTACACAATCACTTTGATGTATAATACAAAACTAAGTGTACACATGTACAAGATGACGACAACGGAGAGTCGGTGAACAAGTTGATGAACAAAACACAAAATTCAATTCATCTTCACTGTGCGTGTGTACGATAAAGTATAATTGCGTACATGTGTACAGTAAATATGGTGGTGTACATATGTACATTGTGTTAACATTATGTGAGTTCATGAAGTCGCGGAGGCTTAGTTATTTAGATAGAAAACCTACAAAAAAGCCAAAAATGTGCACACAATCACTTTGATGTATAATACAAAATTAAGTATACACATGTACGAGTTCACGACAACGGAGAGTCGGTGAACAAATTAATGAACAAAACACAAAATTCAATTCATCTTCACTATACGTGTGTACGATAAAGTATAATTGCGTACATGTGTACAGTAAATATGGTGGTGTACACATGTAAATTTTGTTAACATTATGTGAGTTCATGAAGTCGCGGAGGCTTAGTTATTATATAGAAAACCTACAAAAAAACAAAAAATGTATACACAATCACTTTGATGTATAATACAAAATTAAGTGTACACATGTACAGTTTGAATGTAATGTACACACGACTTTTCTTTTTTCATTAATGTTGCAAAATTACGAAAAGAACCTCATCTTCTTCCTTAGCCATTGTCGACCAGAAAACCTAATCTCCGCATATCTCTCCTATTTTCCATGATTCTTTACATTCTCAACTTGTTTTTTTATGTATTTGATAGATTTCAATCCTAATTCATAGCTTTAATCTTAAGAGTTAGAACAAAAGTGATTTTTTGGTTTCTGATTTGTTGAACGATTTGTTCCAAATCGTCACGGCTGAGTGCCACCTTCTTAACAATGATGTCTGACTCGGGCTAATCAAGACGTACAACGCCGAGATCTCACGGTGATCTGTTGAAACAATTGTAAAAAGGAATCAATGAGATTTCACGGCGATCTCTTGAATAAATTCTGTAAAAGTCAATTTTTTGGAATAAAAATTAAAAAAAAAATTCAGAAAGGTTGTAATGAAATCCCATCAATAAAATAAATAGATATAAAACTTGGTTAGCATATGCAACTAGTTAGTAGCTTATTTAGTTAGCTTTTATCTATAAAGTGAGTTTACTTAGACAAAACTACCTTAGTAGTAAGAACTGTCTCATAGTGTAATAATAAACTTAAAACTGCCCTAGAATGTAATACTTTCTACAATAAATCCAATTCATTTTATGTTCGGATAATATCATTTAAATCTTTAGAAGAAGAAAACCAAATAAAAATTTGGGAGTCACTTCTGTTGGAATAAGCTTTGAGTTAGCTTGAGAAACAAGCTATCCTAATCCTACTTGTGTTATGATTATCTAAAGGATTAGGAAATATGAAAAAGATGTTATTACTAATAGGATTACGAGTTATCTAGTTCTATATAAGAAGATGCATATGTTGTTGCATTACTTGTGATTTGTGATTTGTGATTTTATATTTGTGACTTATGAGTTTGAGTGATTGAATAAGAGAAGGACTTCTTATTTTAACTTTGATTGTGTGATTCTATATTTGGTATCAGAGCCAGGTTCTCTTCTGTCTCACTATCGCTCTCTTCTTCTACTTCATCAGTTTGGACAGTACCTTCATTCTCATTAGCTACTTGAGTTTCTATCGCTTCATTATCATCGAGTCCTTTCACTCTTATAGTAAAAGTGTCCGAGTTCATCTCCTGTCGCGGTATCTCCTCGTCCCAATTCCAGCTCTTTGTTTCGTCGAACACAACATCACGGTTCACTATGATCTTCTTTCTTATTGGGTCTACAAGACGGTACGCCTTTGAACCGGGTTCTGTCCCAAGATGTACCAAGGTTCTCGATCGATCGTCGAGTTTCTTCCTTCCTGCCGTATCAGTTTTTGCATAACATACACAGCCAAAAGTCCTGAGATGAACGGGATTTGGTTTCTTGCCACGTAAGACTTCGTATGGTGCTTCCCATCAAGTGAGCGAGTTGCAATTCGATTAATGAGGTAGGTCGCATGACGCACTGCTTCCCCCCATAACCAATTTGGCATATTCATATGCTTCAATATGCTTCTAGTCATCTCTAGTAGATTTCGATTTCGCCTTTCGACCACTCTGTTTTGTTGTGGTGAATATGGAGCAGTGAGATGCCTTTTGATACCTTTGTTGTCGCAGAAAAGTTTGAATTCATGGGATTTAAACTCACCGCCCCTATCTGTTCGAAGAGTTTGTATCATAGTCTTTGTTTCGTGTTCAACAAGTAGTTTAAAATTTTAAAATTTTTCAAACGTTTCACTCTTCTCCTTTAGTAATATCGTCCACATATAACGTGAGTAATCGTCAATGAGTACAAACACATACCGTTTTAGTGCTGGTGTCGCAGGTGTTATTGGTCCACAAAGATCCCCATGGATAAGCTCGAGAGGACTGCTCGCATGGTATGACGTCGCTTGCAGGAATGGCTGTCTTGTTTGTTTGCCACGAAGGCATGATGGGCAGGTTTCCTTATCAACTGTGATCCTGGGAATAGCAATAGCTAGCTCTTCCTTCATCATCATCTTCATTGTTTCAGTATTAATATGACTAAGACGAGCATGCCATATAGACGATTGTGTTGATGCTTCAAGTTGTAGACATCAGATACTATTGGCTTGTAGCATGACTTTGTATAATCTGTTTCTTGATCTTGTGCTCTCCACCATCAGTCGACCTTCTCGATCGAACGGCATCAACGCATCGTCTTTCATACGTACTTCGCAGCCTGCTTCCGTCGCTTGACCTAAGCTCATGATATTGCTTCTTAACGCTGGTATATAGTACACATCCCTTAATACTTTCTTCGATCCTCCAGGGAAGAGAAAACATATTGATCCCTTTCCTTTTATATCGATGTGCGAGTCATCTCCAAAGCGCACTTTACACGTGATGTTTTCATCGAGCTCATAGAAGAATGTGCGGTTTCCACTCATGTGATTGTTTGCCCCATTATCAAGGTACCACAAGTTTTGTGTGTGGTGATCTGAGTCAAACATAGTTGGATTTACCTTCTTCTCATTGAGATAGAATACTTCGTGCATCATTAACTCATCGGCTTCTTGAGTATCTTCATCTTTCTTCTCGGTAGTTTCTTGAAGTTTAAGTAACTCTGGGCAATCGTTTGCATAGTGTCCAAGCTTATCGCACTTGAAACAAGTTATGTGAGTAGCATCACGTTGCTGCTGTTGACCACCTTGTCGATATGCTTCTCGTTGCTGTTGGAACGTACTGTACCTGCCATGACAACGTCCTCTCCACGAATTGTTTCTTCCTCCGCGCCCTCGACCTCTATTGCCACCATAATGATCATGTTGTGACTCTGTATTGGAGAACAACAGTTTACTTTTATCGTCTTGGAGTTCCTCCTCATCTTCTCCTATTCTTTCTTCGTAAGATTTTAATCTCCCAACGATTTCTTCAAAGCTTGTCGTATTTATGTCAAGGACTTGTTCCAGAGATGCAACAATATGAATATATTTTCTTCTCGGCAAGCTCTTAAGAAACTTCTTCACAATCTTCGACTCTTCAATGATCTCCCCTAGCGATGCCGATTTTGATGAGATCTCTGATAGTTTGCCGACAAATACATCAATTGTATCTTCATTTTTCATCTTAAGTCTATCAAACTCCGCCATTGGAATTTGTAGTCTTGCTTCTCGAACTCTTTCAGCTCCAACATGTCGGGCTTTAATTGCTTCCCAAATTGCTTTAGCTGTATCTAGGTCACCAACTTTCAGTATCAAGGCCTCGGGCACAGACTGAAATATCAAGGCGATGGCTAGGTCATTCTTTTCTTCAGCTTTGCTTCCGGGGTCTACATCATCCCACACCTTGTTGACCTTGAGAGCTATCTTCATTCACATGGCCCAAACCGTATAGTTCGATGCATTTAGCATCGGAAACTTGATAGAGGAAGGGCTAGTTTCCTTGTTCGTCATCGCAGTCTCGCTTTTAACATATCCCATCGTGTTTGATAGACATCTAATTCTTTAGCTTCCGTAAAGTCCCATGCTTCATCATTGATATCCATCAGCAATCGTTCGCACTCGAACTCTGCGAGAATGACATAATCCTCCAAGTACGCCGATTTTGTGGTTGTCCTTGTTGATCTTCTTAACTGCGGTTTCAGGACAAGAGAACAAGGTATATAAGCTAAAGAAGGCTTTCTATGGTCTGAAACAAGCACCTAGAGCATGGAACGTCAAGTTAACTCAAATTCTGGTCGGCTTGAAGTTCCATTGATGTTCTAAGGAACCGTCACTATATAGAAGAGAGGATAAGTTGGGCCTTCTTGTTGTGGTGGTATATGTTGATGATTTGCTTGTCACCGAATCATCATTGACATCCATAAACGATTTCAAGAAAGATATGGCGAGCAAATTCGAGATGAGTGACTTGGGCATGTTAACCTATTACTTAGGTGTTGAGGTGCATCAATTCGATGGAGGCATTGCACTGAAGCAGAACACATATGCACTCAAGATTCTCGAAGATAGCGGGATGAGCGAATGTAACTTTACTCACGTACCTATGGAGTTCAATTTGAAGTTGTCGAAGTCTCAGGAAGAGAAGAGCGTGGACGAGAGCGAGTATAGAAGGCGTATTGGTTGCCTAAGGTACATGTTACATACTCGACCGGATCTCTCATTCTCTGTTGGGGTGATAAGCAGGTACATGCAGGAGCCAAATGAGTCACACGGGGCGGATTTGAAACACATCTTGCGGTATTTGCGTGGAACATTTTCTTTCGGTATCGTGTTCACTCACTCAGCCAAGATGGAGGTGATCGGATACAGTGACAGCTCACATAACGTCGATAATGATTATGGCAAGAGTACGACGGGTCATGTATTCTATCTCAATGAAAGCCCGATTACATGGTGCTCACGGAAACAAGAGATCGTGGCTCTATCATCCTACGAAGCTGAATTCATGGCTGCTATTGAAGCGGCCAAACAAGCGATTTGGTTGCAGGAGCTGCTTGGAGAAATCGTTGGGAAAGAGTGCAAGAAGATAACCATACGAGTTGATAATAGATCTGCAATTGCACTTACAGAGAATCTTGTCTTCCATGGCCGCAGCAAACACATACATAGAAGATTTCACTTCATACGTGAATTTGTCGAGGATGATCAAGTTGAGGTTGAACATGTTCCGGGTAGCGAGCAAAGAGCCGATATATTGACAAAGTCACTTGGAAGGATCAAGTTTGTTGAAATGAGAACCCTTATCGGAGTGTGTGAGGTGAGTTAAGATAACTTCAAACTTAAGGGGTAGAATGTTGGAATAAGCTTTGAGTTAGCTTGAGAAACAAGCTATCCTAATCCTACTTGTGTTATGATTATTTAAAGGATTAGGAGATATGAAAAAGATGTTATTACTAATATGATTAGGAGTTATCTAGTTCTATATAAGAAGATGTATACGTTGTTGCATTACTTGTGATTTGTTATTTGATATTTATGACTTGTGAGTTTGAATGATTGAACAAGAGAAAGACTTCTTATTTAAACTTTTGATTGTGTGATTCTATAACTTCATTTTTCCTCCGAAGGAATTCGTACCCTATTGTTTTGGCTGAGCAGCTCCTTGTTAAATCAATAACAATAGGAGAAGACCATTTCCAAATAATTTTTTCCATATTAATTTTTTTGATAAAAATGTATCTGAAAGTTATTTACGAATAATTTTTTCTATACTAAATGAATTTGAGACCTTAACTTACGAATACTTTTTTAATATTTTCATAAATTTATACAGAAGCACCCAAATATGAAACATACGTTTCATGAAAGAAAATCTTAGAGCATGATTACCGCGGTGTCTTAACGTGGTTCTTAAGCTAATTTTGCAAAAAAAAAAAAATGAAAAATACCTAATTACCGATGAACCGCGTCTTATTTAGGACACGTGTAGGGCAACGAGAAGAGAGACGAGAGATGGCGTCGTTTTTGGCTTGTTTGGTTTCTTCTTTCTCTCCGTCCAAACCTCTCTCTATGCGACTTCAACGGCGATATAGTCCCTCTCTGTGGCTCCTCGACTCAACGGCGAGGTCTGTCTCGGTGGCTTTCCTCGGTGGTTCTCGTGGACGGCGACAGATCTCTCTCTCGGTGGCTCACCAATCGAAAGGACCTCTGAGTTTTGGGGCAAGAGGAAGAGGAAGAGGGAGAGGGAGAGGGAGAGGGAGAGTGATGTCTACGCTCGAAAGAATTTGATCGGACTAGATCAAACTAGAATTTGATCGGACTAGACTAGACTTAGACGTAAAACAAGAGCATGCTTCACTCCTTCTCTTTCTCCGCAAAAGACCCTTAAATTCGCCGCCTTACTGAGTGTAAGTCACTGAGTGAGTATTCGTTTGATCGCTGCTTTACTTATTGGGTTCTGCTCTGTTTTACTCTCTGTTTATAAAGTTTGACTCTTTCTTGTGTGTTGTTGTGATGATAATTGCAGAAGAGAGGATTCTACACTCGCTTAGGCTCTGGCTATGGCTTCTATGGAGTTGAAGCAAAAGCATGCTTTGCTCCTAATGAACTTTGTTCTCTCCTACTACAGGCTGCTCATATTCCCCGTGCTCTCTTCTTTGATTTGGATGGAATATCAGATCGATCAACAAGTGTAAGAATCACTATATTCCCCTTTTATGAATGATTTTTAAAACGTTTTCTATGAATAAGTGAAATCTTATCAATATAAAAGTTATCTTATTGTGCTGCCATTTTCAACATAAATTTAGTGAGTATATGGCTGTTCATTCTATTACATCCATTGAAAACATCTCGACTCTTTGTTGTTAACTTCATAGTATTGTAACTTTCCCTTTTGTGTTTCCTGTTATGCTTCTTTTTTGTGCTATGAGCGTGATCATCTAATATGATACACCAATGTCTTGTAACAGTTGCCACATATGTTACCGTCTGAGCAAGCTTTTGCTGCTGGCCGTTCTGCTCTTGGAATTGATAATAAAGATGGAGTGGTTGTTTATGATGGGAATGGTCTCTTTAGTGCAGCCCGTGTATGGTGGTTAGTTATAGCACTCCTTTGGATTTATATTCTTTTGCTTTGTTCAGTTTGTGTTTTCTCAGTTATTGTTATAATTGATGTGTGGTACAACTCGTCAGTTAGATGGTGCAGGTAAAACAAGAACTTGATGATGTATACATGTCTAAGTGATGCTTATACTGTGAGTTTTTTTTCAGATTATCCTGTCTATCACATAGCTTTTAATTCCTATGATTGGATGATTCACAATGCAGATCCGTTGTTTCATCGTCATGTTGCCAGTAACGCTTTGTTTTCTTCCTTCTTGTTCTAGTTTTCTCATGGATCCCCTTCTTTCATCTCATATATTCATATCTTGGTGATTGATTTTCCAGAAGTTAAAAGAACAAGTATACAACAATGTTTAATTTTTTTTTAAGAACCTTTAACTAAGAAACTAGCATTGTAGGACAAATTTTAGGGGTTTCTTAACAAAAGTTCTTAAGATTATATTTATTACTAAAAAAATATTAAGAACCCCATTAGGAGTTTTAGGGATAATCATGCTCTTAGGGGATGAGCCACTGTTGACATTAGATGTGTTATAAAACTTTAAATTTATTACATATTGATTTGTTTGTTTAGTGAAGAGGTTTATTATGGGTTGATGTTATGCTTGCTCCGCACATCGGTTCTTTATTCTAGTGTGCACATCAACTCTTTCCTATATAGACACGTTTGTGCATTTTATAGTAAAAACTTTATAAATTAACAATGTTGGAATTTTGGTATTTTAGTAATTTACATAGTTATCAATTTACAAAAAAGTTCCTTTTAAAGTTTTTCAATTTTAAGATATATTTTTCCTAAACTAAGAAAAATATTTGATTTAATGTATGTACATTAATTAATATTTTGAAATTTTACATCTATATGAACCCCATTAAGAGTTTTAGGGATAATCATACTCTTATATTGCAAGTAACCATCACTATCCCCGTTTTCTATATAAACCGTGTAAGAAACAAAAAGTTATGAACTTATTGTAATTTAACAATAAAAACGAAAAAAAAAAATAAAGAAATAAAATAATTATTATGGTCCCTAATAAAATGGATCTATAGACCACAAAATGTTTTCTGAGGTTATAAGCGCGTCAGCTGGAAAGTTCACGCGCACTGTTCACACCACCGTCCATTCTAACTCTTATCTAAAATCGTGTCTTTATCCACATCGTACGTTTCTACACGTGTCGACAAACGGACCACTTCATCAAATGTATTATTTTAATCGTATCTATTAAGGGTCCCCTATAAATATCTTCCCTCTCGACCTTCTTCAGATCTCCTCCGTCACATAAAACTCAAAGCTTCTGTTTCAAATAGGGAGAACCAATTTGTCATCGTAACGATCGTTTTTATTTTCTCGAGAAAATTCGCAGAGAGGAAATGGCGTTTAATCTAACGCATCAGCTCGGAGCTCTCGCCGGAACTCCGATCAAGTCAGGCGAAATGACCACGCCATCGGCTGAGTCGTCGCTATCGGTTTCACCACCGTCGGCGAGGATGCCTATATCGATGAACATGAATTACACCTCGAACAGAAACGTATCTCCCCCGATGAGTCCGGTTCTGGGATCGAGGCGAGCGGATCTGTCCGTGGCGTGTAAAGCCTTCGCGGTGGAGACCGTGGAGGAGCAGAGGACGTACAAGGAAGGAGGGATCGGAGGAGAGAAAGGGAAGGGAGGAGTTCCTGTGTTCGTGATGATGCCGCTTGATAGTGTGACGATGGGGAACACTGTGAACCGGAGGAAGGCGATGAGAGCGAGTCTCCAGGCGTTGAAGAGTGCTGGTGTTGAAGGGATCATGATTGATGTGTGGTGGGGTTTGGTGGAGAGGGAGGCTCCTGGGGCTTATAATTGGGGAGGTTATAATGAGCTGCTTGAGATGGCGAAGAAGGTTGGACTTAAGGTGCAGGCTGTTATGTCGTTTCATCAGTGCGGTGGCAATGTTGGTGACTCTGTCACGTAAGTGCTTCTCTCCCTTGATACTAAAGATTGCTTTTTTAGCTCGAGTTTCTGTGTTGTGTGCATTTGGATTTAGAGAATGTCTATGGATGTTTAGTTTCGAGTAGAGAGAGTCTCTATATGAAACTCGAGTAAGATTTATAATTGAAATGATTAAGAGTAGGATTTGAAGCTTGAATAGTTGCAGAGTATGATCAGTTGTGAATGGTCTATTAGGCGAAATTGTCAAAACTTTTCGTGTGACGACATAACGTTCTAAAGATTGCATTTTTAGCTTCCGGTTGTGTGCATTTGTATTTGATTTAGAGTTTTTATGGATGCTTCCTTTTGATAGGAAGAGTCTCTATATGAAATTTGAGTATTATTTGAGATTTGAAATGATCATGAGTAAGATTTGAGGGTGGGAATATTGAAGATTATTATCAACTGGGAATTTTTTATTAGGCGAAATTGTCGAACTTTTTCATTGATTAACGGGGCCTAACGTGCACGGGAGTTGCGTTGACACGTGACGACACAATGTTCTAGAGGAGAGTGATAGTTTCGAAAATCTATTAGAACCACACACCTTCTTGTTTGTTACGTGAACGTGAGCGTCTCTTTTAAAAAGATTGAGTGACTTGTTCGTCGTTTTCTCCCTTGTTTTTAGGCTTTTTTTGTATCCTTTTGAGTTTTCTTCTCATTTGTCTTACGTCTCTTTCAATATTTGATTGCAAAGGATTGATTTTGGTAGTCAAGACGTTTCCTTTAGATGGACCTGTTGAACAATCAAAAGAATGAATGATTTCTTGTCCTTGGTGAAGAGTTAGTTCATGTTGTATGTTTGAAGTCTTCTGTCTTATCATTGTGCGTGTTCTGACTGGGAATTTTTTTTTTTTTCTCCAGTATTCCTCTGCCTCAGTGGGTTGTTGAAGAGGTTGACAAGGATCCAGACCTTGCATATACTGATCAGTGGGGAAGAAGGAACCACGAATATATATCACTTGGCGCTGATACACTTCCAGTTCTCAAAGGTAGAACACCCGTGCAATGCTATTCCGATTTCATGCGTGCTTTCAGAGACAACTTCAAGCATCTTCTTGGAGACACCATTGTGGTAATTCCTAACTTCTCTTTTACCCATTTTGTGCTTCATGACTTCGTGTCAGAAGCATACACCTCTTTGACTTATTCTGTTCCTCTATTACGTTGTTTGCTTCACTGATTCGATTGAATTCATTTTCCAGGAAATCCAAGTGGGAATGGGACCAGCAGGAGAGCTGCGCTACCCTTCATACCCTGAGCAGGATGGGACATGGAGGTTCCCAGGGATTGGAGCTTTCCAGTGCTATGACAAGGTACTCACCACATATCACACATGACTAGCCTATTATTCGTTTTGCTGAGAATGTAATACTCAAACTGTTTTACCTATGATTGATGCAGTACTTTTTAAGCAGCTTGAAAGCAGCAGCTGAGGCTTATGGAAAGCCAGAGTGGGGCGGTACTGGCCCAACCGATGCTGGTCACTACAATAACTGGCCAGAAGACACTCAATTCTTCAAAAAAGAAGACGGTGGTTGGAACACAGAATATGGAGAGTTCTTCCTCACATGGTACTCCCAGATGTTGCTGGATCATGGCGAGCGTATCCTTTCCTCAGCCAAATCGATATTCCAAGACACAAGTGTCAAAATATCAGTCAAAATCGCTGGAATCCACTGGCACTACGGGACACGCTCTCACGCCCCTGAGCTCACAGCAGGATACTACAACACCAGGTTCAGAGACGGATACCTCCCCATCGCTCAAATGTTAGCCAGACACAACGCCATATTCAACTTCACCTGTATCGAGATGAGAGACCACGAGCAGCCTCAAGACGCTCTTTGTGCACCAGAGAAGCTAGTGAACCAGGTGGCTCTAGCTACTCTAGCTGCAGAAGTTCCTCTAGCTGGTGAAAACGCATTGCCTAGGTATGATGACTATGCCCACGAGCAGATCCTCAAGGCATCGGCGCTGAGCTTTGATCAGAACAGTGAAGGAGAAAACAGAGAGATGTGTGCGTTTACGTACCTGAGGATGAATCCGGAGCTGTTCAAGGCGGACAATTGGGGGAAGTTTGTAGGGTTTGTGAAGAAAATGGGTGAAGGGAGAGACTCTGATAGGTGTCAGGAAGAAGTGGAGCGTGAAGCTGAACACTTTGTGCATGTTACTCAGCCGCTGGTTCAAGAAGCTGCAGTGGCTCTCACTCACTAGAAAGAGTTCTCACTCAGTAGAAAGAGTGATTGTGGCGTGGTTCCACCCGATGGTTTATGTTTGTAAGCGATGTAATGTAAGGATTATTATGATGATGCCGAAAAGACGTTTAGGCTAAGGTTGTGTATGTATCGGCGGTATTAAAAATGATTATGGGCCATAGCTGTGGTTTTTTTGGTCAGGGTTGTGGCGTTTGTACCATTTCTGATACATACTAAAAAAAATATGTATATGTTTTCTTCTTTTTGTTCTTATAGTGATATAGCATGAGGAAGATGATTTCAATATGAAAATAAAAAGATATACACCGGATTAATGTGCGTTCTTGTACCAATACTTACAAAAAAGAAGTTACATATTGGTTTTGCTTTGTGTTCTTTTGCAGTGTTTGTGTAACTGTTTCAAGTGAAAATCAGAAATCGAAATGTGCAACTGTTTTAAGTGAAAATCAGAAATGTTTTCGATTCGGTGATACAAGTTGGAGTAAATATGCTATACAAAAGAAAACCGAATTTGATGGTAAAAAATCTACATAGCCAAAGCTCAATCTGAGGAAAAATAGCTAAAAGGAGAGAAAAAATGATTTTCCAATATGTTCTTCACTTGTTCAGACATTATTTTGATTTAACCGAATAAAAATTAACAATTTTGATTTAGTTTCTTTTGCTAAGTCATGATTTGTTTTCTTTCAGTCTTAACAGCTTTCATTTGATATATTTTTCTTCACGCTTAGCCGAGTTTTCATTTGTAAGAAGATACTTTCTTGGTTACCTCTGATTATTTCGAGAACGTTTTCTTCTGAGGACTTGATGAAGCTTCTTTTAAATGGTTTTGCTAAAAATAATCTGAGCCATTGTTCAATCGTGAGTTTGGGTTTATGATTAAGAAATGATAAGGGACGAAATAGGTTGAAAATTTTATTTGCATTAGGAGTAAATCGAAGTAAAAATGAGATTACAAAAGTGAGAAGAGTTCAATATTCGAATCAAGCTTGCTCTTACGAGAGTATTAAGATCGCTAAATAATTTATATATCTTCTCGCTCGTGAGAAAAGTCTAACCTTTGCTCAGTTAGCAAAAACTTTTTTATATAGCTGAAAGGCGCTCCGGATAAGATAAAAGATAGGTCGTCGTCCTTCGTGATGAGATTATATATTCGGTTTGTATCAGAGTGAAGGTGACATACTCACTGCTACGTAGTTCAACTCGCCTTGTCTCTAGGCATTTAATGTGAATCACTGTATCACCCATACTTCTCTGAGCAATCAGCATGCCTATCGGAGGTATGGACTCAAGCTCACGCTGGCCACGCTAGGACTCAAGCTCGCGCTGGCCATGCCGCTTTCCTTATTTTTGTCGGTTAGCTTTTTCAAGATTTGGGTCGCTGATGGGCCTTTCATAAGTCGGGCCGGGCATTAATGAGTGTGGTGGTCTCATTATTTCTTTGCTAAGATTAATGGGGCCTCGGTTTCTGATGTCAATAGATTTTACCAGCCATTTTGGAGTCCTGCTATTGGTAATATGCAAGTTTGTCCTTGCTTTTGGCTTATTATTTGGTTGATCTAATCGGTTTTGCTGTTGTTTCCTTTTGTAGATTGTATGTGGCCTTTCTATCCGCTCACGGTTGGTTTTGACCAAGATCAGGCAAGACTTAAGGAGGGTGGGCTTTGTTTGTGGATTTTGATTTTTCGAGAAAAGCTTCCTCGGCAACTAAGTAACGCTAGACGTGGTATTTTTTGCTTTTATAAGGCTATACTATCTCCCGCTCCCCCCTTTTTTTAAGGTTCGGTGTTAAGATTGTTACTTTTTTTTCATTTCACCGAAGACGATGAGAAAGTTTCATTTGGATTTTTCTGATATTTTCAACAGGAGGAAGTTGGTGTTGGCGAGGCTGGTGGTAGTGAAGTCCAGTCTGCTGTTGCTTCTTCGGTGGTTGCGAGTGATCGGACCGGCTCCACGCAGTTAGACGATGGTGGATTATTGGGGGGGTAGGGGATCTCCTAAGGGTATTTTTCATGCGTTCGACTCTTCCTTCGAGAGGGTAGTCGTTGTTGATGATCGCTTCATGTCTCGGATGGAGGTTGATCCTGGTAATGCTTTTCTGGGCCGGTGGGGACAGATTCTGTCAACCCGGACGGCCGGTCGGCGTTCGACCCTCATGAGGATGTAATTGGAGGTCCCATACTTTAGACGGATTCTGTTACTGGCGTGCCGGTGAGTACTCCTCCTGAAGTGATGGAGATGATCGAGGAGGGGAAACGTTTGCGGGGCACATGTAAGACCCGATCCCGGCTCTTACGCCCAATCTGATCCACGGCCTTAACTCCTATCTTATGTCTAATTGATTCCGGTTTTAAGTCTTTAGTTTCTAAGTCCAATTCATTTCCATTGAGGTTCACGACAAATCGGCTTAACAAGATGATCATAAGGGGAAAACCGATTGTATATATATAAAATGAGATCCATACATCATCCATAGATTCATACTAATAAGTTGCACACTTAGTCTATTATAAGTTCACAGTTTGCACAATAGGCTATCAATACTTCACACTTATCCACAATGACCCAATCACCACACATCTTCCCATGGCTTGAGTCTTCACGGTGCCTTTCCTTTACCACGGTCCAAGTCTGATCCTGAAACCACGGTCCAAGTCTGATCCTGAAACCACACAAAATCACATCACATACATATATAACTGATATCTTAACATCAGATCTAAGAAAGCATGGTTCGGATCCTTAAGAACTAGGTTCTGTCCAAAAATGACATACTCAAATAAATTCCTAAAAACTAATTAAAATTCATGATAATTCCTGATAAATCCCAACTAAGAGATTCTCATAATCAGTTCCCAACAAATCGACCCAGAGATGTTAGATCCGATCATAGACTTTGTTGCTGAACCGGCCAAAGCCTTGGTTCAGCGTTCCCTGTCTGATCAATCCAAATCCAACACAATATATAGAGAATAAAGTGATTTAGAAGAGATAGGGAGAATGGATGTAACTGCTTCCCAAACCGGCCACAAGCCCGATCGGATCAACCGCTGGCTAGGGTCGTTTGCTTGCAGGCTACACCACTGACCTTAGGCGTTCGTTCCCCTAGTGGTAAGTCCTTCTCCTTCTCCTTCTCCTTCTCCTTATCCTTCTGTCTGGTATCCATCTCACTCGCCTCGCCTTCCCACGGTCTGAATACGCCGGCAAGACAACCCACTCCACCCGGTTCTCTTCTCTAATCGTCGATCTCTTTCTCTCTTTCTTTTTGGTGTAATTTTGGCAGAGTTTTCCCTAAGGCTGTGTATTTATAGGGGAAGAGATCGCAAACTGCCCTTGGGCGAAAAGGTGGTGGTTGTGGCCGAAAAGGTGTAACTTCCCCTTTGCATCCTTTCGCCTCCAACTGCTCATAACCGACCCCAACTGCTATGTCCCTATCGGTTTCCAAGTCTGGCTCCAAGGCCAAGCCCTTAGGCTGATTGCCCAACATCATGGCTTCACCATCCGACCAAGCCTCCATAACCTCCCAAGTAACCGCTCGGACGGCCCAACCGCCTCGGCACATGATCACTCAGCCCAGCTGAGTTGAGCTGATTGCTAGCTGGCCCCAGCTGAGTGAGCTACTCCTTCCAGCTCCTGCAGCTGATGCACACTGACTGAGCTATCCTTGAGCTTCCCCGAGCTGATTGAACTCGACCATCGCCTCGCCCAGCTCCCTAAACACTCGTCCATCTCCCTTGAGCTTGCCTTTACCCCATTTTGGTTAAGTCTCAGCTCTCTGATACCCTTAACCGTGTCATTGAGCCATGATACGCTTGTCTTTAGGTCTGATGACCTGACTGGTGCGTCTCCTCGCCCCATGGTTCGTCCCAAGCGATCCTATCTCGGATCAGGGACATGACAGCACATGTCGAGTTTCCCCTGGTCAGCTTCCGGCCGATATTCTTCCTCTAACTTCTTCTGAGGGCTCATATTCCAATAAGACGATCCACTTCTTTTTTCGTTAATTCGGCGAAGTGTGCTGAGCATTACAGGGGGATTACTCCCTTGATTGGGGAAATCCCTCCGGCGGTGGATCTCAAGTTTTCCAAGAGTACATGACGCTTGCCAGGATGACGCATAAGGTATGTCATGAATCCTCGGTGTGTTTCCCAATGTCTAGGGAATGTAAATCGATCGTTCTTCTTTGTAGGTATCCGCCTACCAGACCTATCTTAGGGATAAGTATGATCTTCGAGTTCGGGAGCTACGGACCCTAAATGAGGAGTTTAGTGTTGGTGAGGCTAGTGAGGCGTGAAGGGCGCCCAAGATGATCTTGCTTTCAATGACGTGAAGGAGTCTCAACTGAAGGAAAAGTTCGAAGGATCAACTAGACTTCGAGCTTGAGAATGAAGGAATCTTTCAACAAACAATTTACCTCAAAGTGTAACTATCTCCGTTTCTCTCGGAAGGTAATGTCCTCCGGGAGAGAATGTTTTCGCGTGATGATATGAAGTTGGAGTGTATTTGATGCCTGGCTCAGGCTAAGAAGTACCTTGTTGAGTGAGACCTGTCTCAGATGCATGTTCTCGAGTTGAACCAGCTTACAGACCCGCTAAGTTCCCTCGATCGTTTGAAGACGAAGTGTGATGTTGACGCTCCCGTCTCCTTCGTTCAAGATTTGGAGCATCATCGTGATGATCTTTTCAGCCGAATCTATGGTATCGAGCTGACTTCTTTTAGCAAGCAAGACCTCTTGTTGCATCCTACGCTGGACAAGGCTTTCGTGGTGGACCTGCTGGTCCCGATTGCTTCTCCGGGGTACTTGGAATTTGATCCTCACGGATCGAATATCGCTTCCGATGGTGTCCCAAATGTAGACTAGGCTTAAAACAATTTTATTTGCTTGTTAAAAACCTGTTACTTGTTTTCGTTTTTTTGTATTCGGCCGCAAATTGGTTTGTGGTTCACAGGTTATTTTATGAAAGTTTTGTTTGTTTTGAATATTTTTCGTTATTATGGATCTATTGCGCCACTCATTTCGGGCTTGACGTGCCCGAGATGAATTAATTATTTCGGTGGGTGATCAGTCCACATTGCTTGTGGGAAGAGTGGTGGTAGATTCAATTGTACCACGGTCGAAATTCGTTTAACTTGACAACTGAAAATGCGATGTTTAGAAATGTTCCCGATGAAATATATTGAGATCCACGACTTACATGAGGGAATTAAAAAAATCCGTCCTTCGCTCAGTATGTGCATGTAGCTTGCCTTCAATCGTCCTCTAAAATGTGTGCATGTAGCTTGCCTTGTATAGACGCCAACAACTTCTATAAAAGAAAAAGCACGCAGTAGTGTTTTGACGTTATCCACCAGCCGAGCTGGAGTGGATTGTGGATCTGCTGCTCGGTGTGTCGACCTTTCTCCATCTCATTTGTTTACGTGTTGTAACACATGGTTTTTAGTTATTTTTTTTTATTGTTATCAATAAATTAGGTGGAGTAAACGAAATTAAAGTTGTGAAGGATGGGAGTTTGAACCGTCCAATATCACTTTTAATATCATGTTTGGATTTTTCATTTAAACAAAAGGGTGCTAAGAAATTTTAAGAAATCTATATATATAAAGTAGACTTTGTTCTCTTCTTATGACATGTGGAAGATGAGTTTATTGACATGTGTCTATAAGTTTTTTTATTTTATATTTTAGATATTTTTTCTTTTAGATTATTACAATTTGTCACATCACTTTCTAATTCTGCACTATCTAATCTTTCTCACATTAAGTATCATTATAGTTTGAGAATTTATTTTATTGGTCACTAAAATTTAAAAATTAAGTAAAATAATATAATATATTTTAAATATTTAATTTATTCACAACTAAAAATAGCATAAACTTTCATCATTTTATTTTTTTACTATTATTTCTTATACAAATTATATATTTATTTTACTATTAAAGTTATAAAATAACCAAACTAAAAATAAGAAACTAGAGCACAACACAAAATTTAAACCTAAAACCTCCATTATCACTGGGAAAACAAAATGCCATAGTAACACTAATTCAATAGAGATCTAGAGCTGAAAAGAGATCAAGAACGAAGACTAACTGGCCTCATTGTACCATAAAGTGTCTTGGCCAGAACAAGTAAAAAAAAAAGTTAGAAAGATAAAATCTGAAACAAAGTCCCCCGAACAAAAATAAGCGCGATCAAGCACCAACGCAAAGAACCAAGAAACCGCACCAAATTGAGAATAATAATCGAAAGGCCAAAGTTACCAAGAAGCAGGAAGATACATGCCTAAGTTACTGGAAGCACAACCACTAGGAAAAAAGTAAGAAAAACCTCACAAACTAAACAAGAACATACAAGACGCCCATGCAAGTGAAGAAACACAAGCTCTGGATAGAAAGGACCAAAGTTTCAAGAGGCTAACTCCGCACACCTATACCAAAGAAAACATGGGAAGAAGAGAAACAACCTGAGGGAGGGATAATAGAAACCAACCACCGCTAAATCAAAGAATAAGCTTGAGACCAGAAATAACTTTTAAAGCCCACATAGCATACACACGAACGAAAACATTATCCAAACCTTGAGTGATAAGCATGGTGAAAGGGAGAGCTACAAGAGATGCGAGCAGCGATGAAAGCTGCAACGAGATGAGAAAACAAAGAGGGAAAGGGAGACAAAACAAAATCAGCAAACTGTGGAGCTGTCCTCGAGCTATGAAAGAGAGCATAGAAGTCAGATCCCCAAAAACTAGATCTTGCAAAACCAAGACGTGCAAGGACTATTAATCTGACCCAACCCAAGGAGATGCAGTTCCTAACATCAGCCGAAATCTAAGGAATAAGAGGAGCAACCAATATTGACTAGAAAAGCCTACAACATTATGAGAAACAACCACACAACTGAGAACTCATAAAGTCGATTTACAACAAATTCCGTATTATCTCACCATCGAAGAAGGCGAGGAAGAACAAGAGCAGGAGGTGAGTCTTTTTCCGGTGATGGTGAGAAGCACCGCACACTAGAAAGGTAAACGAAAAACAGAGATGATGACGGCTCAAGGTCAAAATATGGGGAGAGGAAAAAAAACATCTTAAAATTTATAATTCTCAAAAATATGAAAAATGTAAAATACAATTTTGACGTTGAAACCCTTAAACTTAAAATCGACAAATGCCAAAATGGAAAGTTATTGAAATTCAATATGCTTTTACATTATATTATCAATTTACTCCTAACAAGTACTATACACAGAACAACACATTACTGGAAAAAGACACAAAATATATTAACATATCACCTACTACTACATAACACACTAAAACACTAAATAATGCTCTTAACAGATAAAAACGACCACAAAATTACATTATCCAAAAAGTCATACTCTTAATAACAATAAAATAAAATAATTGTGGACTATATAATCCTTTTCGCACTAACTATTATTATATAAAGTTTGATAATCTATTTGATTGTTCACTAAAATTCAAGATGAATAAAGAAATAAATAAAATAATAGAAATATATTTTAAATATTTAATTTATTCACAACTAATGATATCATAAATTTTTATTATATTATTATTTTTACTATTTTCTATTATTTTATTTACAAATTATATATTTATTTTATTCTAGAGTGAATTTACTCAGTAAACTTATTGACATAAAATAGAAAACATAGGTATTGTGATATTGTAACCAATAATTGCTAGGTTTTGGACGAAACAAATACTAAAAAACCAGATTGATATATCATATTATATTATTATTCATTCTTCGGTTTGCATTATATTTACATTTGACTTATTTTAAAAAATAATATTTTTTAAATATGATTTAAATCTAATAATACAACTTTACAAAACGACCAATTTAGTGAATTCTTAATTGTAACATTTATTAATAGTGTACTATACCACCTTTAATAAAAATGGCATTAAAATGGCAAAATGTCTCACATAAAAATAAAATAAAAACTTTTTTTCAAGAAAAATAATTATCAACAATCCCGCGCGTAGCGCGGACACTCCTCTAATAGCTACTCCATCCGTTTCACTTTATTTGTTTTTTTAGACTTCTGCACACAGATTAAGAAAACATTTGATTTTGTACATTTTCAAAATAAAAACATCATTACCCATACACCTAACCATATTTTAACCAATGAAAAAATAAACAGAAGAATCTTATTAATAAATGTTGTATTGAAATCATAAAACGACACTTGTTTTGAAACGAAAATTTTCCTCCGGAACGACATTTAAATTGAAACGGAGGGAGTATTAAAAATGATCTTAGAGGTTACTACTCCCTCCTGTTTCATTAGAAGTGTCGTTTTAGGTTTGTGCACACGGATTAAGAAAACAATTAATTTTATATATTTCCTATACAAAAACACCATTACATATACACCTAATCATATTTCAACCAATAAAAAAATAAATTGATGCATAAAATTAATAAATTTTGCATTGAAAATTGAAAACGACACTTATTTGTAACGAAAATTTTTCTCTAAAATGACACTTAATATGAAATGGAGGGAGTATAGTTTATTGCGTTCATTATTTTCAATATGGAGAAAAGTGGCAGAAACCCAAAACCAGCACATTTATCTCTTTCATTTACTGTGCCACTAAAAGTAAATGAAGCTATTAGCTGCTTCAGTGCTTTTCCAAGTAATCAATGTTTTCACCAAAAGAACGACCAAAATTAGGGAGACAAAACACCAAGTAATAATGAATGATTCTTCTAACTAATGGAAAAGATTAAAGACAGAGCCATATTAAGATGGAAGTTCACGTGAAGGACAGCTTAAACCAGCCAAAAACACACTAAATTCTAATTCCCACAAATAAAAATCATGGGACCAACCTAATCGTTTTAATTGATTATGTGGCTGTAAAACCTAAGTATCTATATATAAACTATTCATATGAATAAAGTTATGATTAGACAACAGTCTAACTTTTGTCTCTTCCTCCATATGATTAATTTGTCCCTTGAGCCACCCAAAAACAGGTATGTCTATTCACCTCTTAATGTGAGATCTACACTAAGTTGTCTCCTTCTTTTTTTGTAGACTTGTGACTATGGAAACTGATTAGTAATATGAAGTGAAGACTTATATAGTATATATATTATATGGAGTATAGATTATCTAGAGTTATAAGAGAGAGGGTCGCATCCAAATAGTTTTGAAGTGGACCATGTGAAAAAACAAAGAAAGCCCACACCATTGATTGGTAAATGGATGAGAATATGAATATGGTGTTGTAGTTTTCCATGTCCTTAAACCTAATCCTCTCAACACTATTTCTACCTTCTTTTCTGACATCTCCCATCACTCGCCTCTTAATTTATTCCATTCCCCACCAAATTCAATATACTTTTTAACCGTAGTATGTTACACATGTGAGTGAAAGAAAGCTAGAGAAATTACTGTTGTGAGATGCTTTTCTGGAGGCCATGTATAAATATGGTAGAGTAGTACTAGTAGAGCTTCTTCACTCACAATAATGACTTCTCTTCATTAAATGAAGAGGAGCCTCTCTACATCAGAAGTTAAATAAGAATACACATTCAAGAGAGAGAGACCCTTCCATTAACATTCTTTGTTCATGTCCTAAGAAGAAACATCCACAAGACTAGATATGGGTGGTTGCACAAGCAAGCAAGAGAGACCAAGTATGAGAAGTGTCAAGAAGGAGTCTTCAACTGAAAAAAGAAGAGGAAGAAGACACATGAGAAGAGAGGTGGATGAGCGAGAGAAAGTGATGTTTGATAAACTTAGAGAGGCGGAGAGAGAGTGGGGGAAAGAGAGGAAGAAGCTAAGAGAGCAAGTGAAGAGGCTAAGGAAGAAAGTGGAGGAGAGAGAGGAAGCAAAGACAACAACAACAGAGGAGAGAGAATACTGGAAATGGGTTGTTGAGGAGATGTGTGTGGAGAGAGCAGTGAGAGATGAAGCCGTTGAGAAATGGAAACAACTCTATTTAGCTATCAAGAATGAGCTTGATCATCTCATCATCCACACAACTTCTTCCTCTTCTGGTAAAAAAAGCTTCAACTTAGAGTTTTTATTTTGATAATGTATTGATCTCTGATAGTGGGTTACTTGTAGGAGAGGCAACAATGCAAAGGCAACTTGAGGGCAAAGGTGAAGAAGAAGCAGTTAAGACAGTGGAGGAACTGAGAAATGAAGTTAGAGTTAAAGAAGATACAATTGAGACATTAAAAGAGAAAATAGCTTTGATGGATAGAGAAAAGTATGAGAAGGAAAGAGAGATTGATATACTTAGACAGAGTCTGAGGATTCTTGGAAGCAAGAAGAATAAGAAGAAAGGAGCATCGTTTGCATCAATGAATCTGATGATTTTGAAGACCAAATGTGTGGAATGTACATAACACTTCAAAGTCAAAACAGTCTTCCTGCAACAGTGATGATATCTCACTCGTCAGAGAATCTTTGATCAACAATGTCACATATTATTTCTCTTTTGGTTTGTTTATCTTTTTATATTGGAAATAGCAAGTTATAGCACTACAAGATTGAAAAGCACATGACGACACAAAAAATAAGTTAATAAATCATATGTTTTTGTGTAAAATACTCACTCATCATACAATCATTCAGCAATAATGATCATGAACCATTTCGTTTGGGTATACGTACAGCGGTAAAGTAACTTTGCTGTCTCTTAATCAGCTCATACCAGTGACATTACTATACACACATAACTTCTAAATGGAGTCCAGTTTTCGATTTAATTAAAATTTACAAACCAAACAGATCAACAATTAAAACAAACAAAATGTATTTCCTCAAAACATTGTTGATGTTGGGCAATGGGCATCGTCCCAAGTTCGACCAAAATGCTATTTCTCTCTAAAGACGTATTAACCCATACCATGAGTTAAAGCCTAGCTTGTAGCCGAAGGTCCACCAAGGACCCATAACTCAAAAGAAAAAGGATGTTCGGCTTTTACAATGAAATGCAGTTTTTTTTAAAATACATTTGTGTTATAAATCATTAAGTGGATGACCTATAACCAAGACCAAGACAAGGCCCAACCGTGGAAGAGAGAGACGGTCAAGTTCCTAGTCGGCCAAGGTTACTAGTTTTTCCTTTTCTCTGTTTTAGTAGTTTTCCTATTTCCTGTTGGATTAGGTTTTGGATAATTTCCTTTTATCTATACTTTGTAATTCCTATATAAAGGAACCTCTATTGATCATTAATAATACAGACAATTTCCCCATTCTTTTACAACACGTTATCAGCACGATAGACTCCAAATTCCTGAGACAAAATCGAAACCTATAAACCCTAAAACCCTAAGCCAGCGGCGACGATCCTAGACGACCACCATCTCATCTCAACTCCGATCAAGCTCAGCTTCAGACGTTCCATGTTCGTGTCCAACGTCCTCAGCCTCAGCTCAGCTTGCGTCCAGCTCAGATCAAATCCCCGACCAGACGAACCCGCCCGCGAGAAGAAACAAGCTCGCGATCATCCTCGGCAACACAACCCGATAGGAGCCGTCCCGCGTCCGTTCGTCTCAGCTCGTCTCTGATCTTTGGTGGTCCGGTTCAGACCTACAAAACAAAGGTACAGACTTAATCTGAGAACATAATGATCAAACCTAAAACCCCCAATCCATTATTATGGAATCCCATGTTCTTGATCAAAACCCTAAAACCTACAATCTAAAATCGACAATCTAATAACTAGATATAGAAATTGATTCCTTAGAACATATTGATTGATGTTATTGATTGTTCCTGATCTGAATTTAAGAAACCCTAATTCTGGAATCGAAACCCTAAACCTACAAGATTGAATCCGATTTTAATTGATCTTGATTGAGTGTTTGATGATCTGAGGTTTTAGGATTGATAGATTGCTTGAATAAATCTAAATCGAATTTAAATCCTAAAGGCTTTGAAACCTTGAATTCATATTGATTAAACCAGCAGCCTGTATTGCTTAATTGAAACCCTAAATTTATAAATTGAATCCAATAGAAATCGAATTGCTAAGATTGTTTGCATTACATCTAAATCTGAATTGAATTGCATTCGTATTGTTTAAAATCGACCAGCATATAGAACATACGAATTCGAATCTGATTACATTGATAAAAGCATATGGCCGTGTGGCCTTAATCTCTCTGTCACATGTAGAAACATAAACTAGGATTGTTCGCACCATGGTCAAGTAGTTTTTACATAGCTGATCCTATTGCTTGATTACATGGCCGCATAAGGCATGCTTGTAGCCGATTTCTTTTGAAAGTCTTATGGTCGAATGATCACATTGAGAATCTGAATTTTAAATGACAATGTGATCCAGATGTCGAAAATCTCAAATCTAGACTACGCAGCCCTTAATCTCTCAGGAGATAACTATTTACAGTGGGCGCTAGATACAAAGATCAACCTGAGGTCAAAGGGACTCGGTGATACTATCATCGAGGGAAACAATGAGAATGATAAAAACAGATATAGGGCGATTAGTATTATACGCCATCACCTCATTGAAGGTTTAAAGGATCAGTACCTTTGGACCGCTTTACAGCGTAGATATGATCACCAGAAAACGGTGCTACTTCCAAAGGCTAGATATGAGTGGAAGAATCTCAGATTCATGGACTATAAGTCCGTGGATGAATACAATTCTGTATTGTTCAAAATAGTTTCAATGATGAGACTTTGTGATGAAGAAGTAACCGAGAAAGAGTTACTTGATAAGACCTTCTCTACATTTCATTCAACAAATGTGTTGCTGCAGCAGCAGTATAGAGAGAGAGGATTCGCCACATATATTGATCTGATCTCGTGCCTACTTCTGGCCAAGGCTAATAATGAACTCCTGATGAAGAACAGTGAGATGAGACCTCCAGGTTTAGCACCATTACCAGAAGCTCACAAAGCTGAACATGAAAAGAAAGATCCCAAAGAAACCAACCACGTCTATAATGAGAGAAGAACACACGGCAGAGGCCGTGGTGGGTATAAGGGACGTGGTGGCCGTGAGAATTACACATATGGCCGTGACAATTATACTTATGGCCATGGATATGGAAACCACAATAACCGTGGTCGTGGTTCCAACTATGGCCGTGGAAGAGCCAATTTTAGCCGCGGTCGAGGCGGTATATCCAGGCCGTTTTACTCGACCAAATCCGTTTGTCACAGGTGTGGGGTGAGTAACCATTGGGCCAAGAACTGTAGAACCCCTAAACATGTATGTGAACTCTATCAAGAGAGTCTTAAGAACAAGAACCCAGAAGCTCATATGGTTCACGACAATGGGTATGATGTTGATGATGATTTCGACCATGAAAAGGATGATCCAATGGATTATGAGACATCAGATTGTCTTAAAGACTAATTCGACTTTTATTTTTGATTGTTCTTTGATTGGTTTGGTGTTTTTATTTTTATTGTTTGAATTTATAATATGAAAGTCTTAAAGTTTTAAAAGTCTCTGAGATTAGAAATCTTCTTATATAGAATGAATGAGATGAGTATACTCGTGGTGGATAGTGGCTCAAGTCACACAATTCTTAGAGACAAAAGATACTTCGTCAATCTCATAATGCAAAGTGCAAACATACACACTATTGCGGGTGTGGCCGGCCTGACTGAGGGTCACGGCCAGGCTTATATATTGATGCCTAAAGGCACTCGTCTAGAGATTAAAAATGCCTTATATTCCCCCAGTTCTAAAAGGAGCCTATTGAGTTTCAAGGATATAAGATTGAACGGTTTCCACCTTGAAACATGGGAAGAAGGAAATAAAGAATTCCTTAACATATTTTTGATCACCAAAGGCAATAGGACGGTCCAAGAGACTGTACCCGCAATAGCTACTGGTCTATACTATGCAAATATCAGTATGATCGAGGCTAATGCCTGCGACAATTTCACTCTATGGCATGACCGGCTTGGCCATCTCGGTACTAGTATGATGCGAAAACTGATAATGAATTCACAAGGGCACACATTCAAAGGAGTTGTCCCATATAATCTCACATGTGCAGCATGTGCACAAGGGAAACTCATAACTAGGCCTTCACCAGTCAAAGTGAATAAGGAAATCATAAATTTTTTGGAAAGGATTCAGGGAGATATATGTGGACCAATACACCCACCTAGTGGGACGTTTCGGTATTTCATGGTCCTGATTGATGCATCGACCAGATGGTCGCATGT
>NC_027754.1:13242311-13251894 GCF_000695525.1 Brassica oleracea var. oleracea
CCTTTAAAGACTATACGTCTAGACAATGCTGGTGAGTTTACGTCCCAGGCGTTTAACGAGTATTGTATGTCCATGGGGGAAAGTGTGGAACACTCTGTGGCACATGTACATACACAGAACGGCTTGGCCGAATCTTTTATTAAACGCATACAGCTGATAGCCCGACCATTACTCATGAGGTCTAAACTCCCGGTATCAGCGTGGGGACATGCATTATTACATGCAGCAGAACTGATTCGCATCAGGCCATCTAGTGAGCGTAGATATTCGCCATCCCAGTTACTCACGGGTCATGAGCCAGACGTGTCCCACATCAAAATATTTGGATGTGCCGTTTACGTTCCAATTGCTCCACCACAGAGAACTAAAATGGGACCACAAAGGAGGATGGAAATATACGTTGGATATGACTCCCCAACCATTATAAAGTATCTTGAGCTAACAACCGGTGATTTGTTTAAGGCCAGATATGCAGACTCACACTTTGATGAGTCCACATATCCGACCTTAGGGGGAGATAACAGCCGGTTGAGCAAATAAATAGAATGGTCTCGACCATCAATATCTTGGCAAGATCCTCGGACTAAAGAATGTGATATGGAAGTCCAAAAGATAATACATCTTCAAAAGCTAGCTAATCAATTGCCGGATTCATTTGCTGACCCGAATAGAGTGACAAAGTCATACATACCGGCTTGTAATGCACTTATAAGAATAGAAGTCCAGAAGGGACAAAGTCAAGTGGCTACAGAGTCTAAACAACGTCTAAAACGTGGTAGACCTATTGGTTCCAAAGATAAACAGCCTCGAAAGTCCAAGATAGGTGTTGGACCCGAGAGCATTAAGGAAACCGTCCATGACATTGATGGACCGGCCGAGCCGACCAGAACGGTCGAGCCGAGTGGGCCGGCCATACCGAATGAACCGGTTCGACCAATGGTACCATATAATGAGGTTCGGGACGCTGAACTTCAGGGTATACCAGGTCTGGATAATCAAGAGATCTCTATCAATTATATAATGTCTGGAACAAAATGGAACAGAAAAGATATCGACATCGATGATATATTTGCATATAAAGTAGGACTTGAGATCGTGGAATTAGATGAGGATCTAGAACCCACGTCCATATATGAATGCATGCAAAGATCAGATTGGATCAAATGGAAAGAAGCTATAAACATGGAGTTAGAATCATTAAAGAAATGAGGCTTTTTTGGCCCTATAACCGTGACACCAAGAGATGTCAAACCAGTGGGATACAAATAGGTCTTTGTGAGGAAAAGAAATGATAAAGGAGAAGTATTGAGATATAAAGCACGGCTTGTTGCACAAGGATTCTCACAGAGACCAGGAATAGATTATGAGGAGACGTACTCCCCTGTGGTGGATGCAACTACATTACGATTTCTAATCAGTCTGGCCATAAAAGAAAAGCTTGATTTACGCCTAATGGATGTAGTGACTGCATACTTGTAAGGACCACTGGATAATGAAATCTATATGAAAGTTCCAGAGGGTATTGAGCTCAAAGATAAGAAAGGTTCTCGAGAACAACATTGTATTAAGCTGAATAAAGCCTTGTACGGTTTAAAACAATCAGGTCGAATGTGGTACAATAGATTATCAGAGTACCTAGTGAAAGAGGGTTATAAGAACGATCCAATAAGTCCATGTATTTTTATAAAGAAATTCGACAACAAGGGCTTTGTAATCATGTTGATTTATGTGGACGACCTGAACATTATAGGAACCTCTGGAGAGATTTCCAAACAGTCGAATGTCTAAAGAAAGAATTCAAAATGAAAGACTTAGGGAAAACTAAGTTTTGTTTGGGACTGCAACTTGAGTATGTAAATAATGGAATCCTTGTGCATCAGTTGGCATATACAGAAAAGATACTCAAGAAGTTTAATATGGACCAGGCTCATCCGTTGTCGAGTCCTATGGTCGTGAGGTCCTTAGACCTAGAGAAGGATCCGTTCGGACCAAAGAAACCGGACGAGAAAGTGCTCGGTCCGGAAGTGCCTTACTTAAGTGCCATCGGAGCTTTAATGTACGTGGCTAGCCACACTAGACCAGACATTTGTTTTGCCGTGAATCTATTATCTAGATTTAACTCTTGTCCAACTCAAAGGCACTGGAATGGAATAAAACACTTGTTCAGATATCTGCAAGGAACAAAGGATCTCAGATTGTTCTATACCGACCAGCCAGGAGAGAGTTTGGTCGGATATGCAGATGATGGGTACTTATCTGACCCACATAATGTTAGATCTCAAACAGGATATGTGTTTATATATGGTGTGGCTGCAGTATGTTGGCGGTCCACAAAACAAGCCCTAGTGGCCACATCGTCCAATCATGCCGAGATCATAGCAATGTATGAAGCAAGCCGTGAGCTTGTGTGGTTGAGGAACATGACCGGACACATCCGTGTAGAGAGTGGTTTGGCCATGGAACAGGAAGAGCCAACGATCATCTATGAGGACAATGCAGCTTGCATAGCTCAGCTCAAAGATGGATACATCAAGGGAGATAAAACGAAGCATATCTTATCCAAATTCTTCTTCACCCACGATCTGCAGAAGGCAAAGGAAGTTCAAGTGGTTCAAGTTCGGTCCAGTGATAATTCGGCCGATCTCTTCACCAAGTCTCTGCCAACCTCAACGTTCAAGAAAATCGTTCATCAGATAGGAATGCGCCAGCTGAAGGATCTTCAGTGATGCATTCATCAGGGGGAGTTTCATGCGTTGTACTCTTTTTCCTATCTACGGTTTCCATTTTTCCCACGCTGGGTTTTTGGTTTTCCTAGAAGGTTTTAACGAGGCAACATCGTGCATGATACAAACCCATATGGTTATGGCATCCAAGGGGGAGTGTTATAAATCATTAAGTGAATGGCCCATAACCAAGACCAAGACAAGGCCCAACCGTGGGAGAGAGAGGCGGCCAAGTTCCTAGTCGGCCAAGGATTACTAGTTTTTCAATTTTTATCTGTTTTAATAGTTTTTTTATTTCCTGTTGGATTAGGTTTTGGATAATTTCTTTTTATCTATACTTTGTAATTCCTATACAAAGAAACCTCTATTGATCATTAATAATACAAACAATTTTCCCATTCTTTTACAGCAATTTGTGCATATATTAAAAACTGAATACGGAGCAAAAACTAGAGCTATGTTCCTTCCAGCCAGCCACTTTTGAAAATCTCCTTCATATCTCCTATTGCCCAACCCTTTGATTGTCATGAGTCACATGCGAGAACCTCCTTGTCAATCCACTTGAATATGCTCGAAGAAGGTGTTGCTTTCTCTCTCTATCGATGTGCATAGCGTTCTCTCCCGATTGAATAGACTCCTATCTGGAAAACATACCGGATTAGATCCAGTTACTCAGACCTATATATTTCAATATACTTTTTAATGTACAATTTTTTTTGTTATACATTTAAATAATCCAACTAATTATTTCGTCTATTTTAACACCTTAATTTTCAAAACTATACCTATTTAATATCATCTTTTGATTAAAGTTGTTTTATTTTAGCTTTTAGTTTTTTTTGTTTATATCTTTTCGAACGTAAGAGTTTTAAATTGGTTTGTATTATTTGTATCTTTCAATGTTCTTTCACATGATTTTGAGTTCATATAACTCTCTTTAAAAAAATATATAAATCTCATTTTCCACCAACTTTTGTTTTTCCGAATATTTACTTGTTCTAGCTCAGTTTTATTTCCCATTTTAGGATTTTTTTCATATGGTTTTAACTTTTGAATTTCAATGATAAAATACTACAAAGAGAGTATTCCAAACATTCTTTTAAGTTCCAATTTAATTTCAGGTGGTGGTCATTGAAAAGCAAAAAAAAATACATTCGGTTATAATTATACAATTTCAAATTGGTACAACATTTAAACCGGACTAAACACTAACCTCAACCGATCTCTTTTGTTCCCTGGTTGACTGGTTCTGACAAACCCTACTTATCTGAAGTTTGGTAGCATTAGCAGTAGCACGTTGGTCTCTCACTCTCTCTCTCAGACTTCTAACAACTTTCGTATACTTGCCTCCCCGCGCCGCAACGCAATCTCTGCAAGTTTCAAACTTTATTTGCTTAAACGGCACGCGCCGCAATGCACGCCACCATCCTCTCCCCACGCGCCACTCTCTTCCCTCCACACAATGTCCGCTCCTCCAACACCCTCGACTCTCGCCGCCGCCGCCGACCAACCTTCTCCTGCGCCGCCCAACCCGTAACGGCCGACCCCTCCCCTCCTCTCACGGACTCCTCCAACAAGCTCAACAAGTACAGCTCAAGAATCACCGAGCCCAAGTCCCAAGGCGGCTCACAAGCCATCCTCCACGGCGTGGGCTTATCCGACGACGATTTGCTGAAACCCCAGATCGGGATTTCCTCCGTGTGGTACGAAGGCAACACCTGCAATATGCATCTGCTCCGGCTGTCCGAGGCGGTGAAGGAGGGAGTGGAGAAAGCTGGGATGGTTGGGTTTAGGTTCAACACGATTGGTGTGAGTGATGCTATCTCTATGGGAACCAGAGGGATGTGTTTCAGTTTGCAGTCTAGAGATTTGATTGCTGATAGTATTGAGACTGTTATGAGCGCTCAGTGGTATGATGGCAACATCTCTATTCCTGGTTGTGATAAAAATGTAAGCTTTTGTTTTCTTGGTTTCATCTTTATGGTTATGTGATTGATTTGATTCCTTTTGTTTTGTTTCTTAGATGCCTGGAACTATTATGGCCATGGGAAGGCTTAACAGACCTGGGATTATGGTTTATGGTGGAACCATCAAGGTACTGTACTTACCAAGTTTTCTAATTAATAGTTAAGCAGATAGTTCATTATACCCTAAACCTTTTGGATTTTATTGCAGCCAGGACATTTTCAAGAGAAGACATATGACATAGTATCTGCTTTCCAGGTACAGTTGTTACCTGGATTATGTTATGTATGCTTAAGAGATCCACAGTACTTATGTGTGTTGTAATTTTTCAGAGTTATGGAGAATTTGTTGGTGGGTCCATAAGTGATGAACAGAGGAAGACTGTCCTCCATAACGCGTGTCCTGGAGCTGGAGCCTGTGGTGGCATGTACACTGCTAATACAATGGCTTCTGCAATCGAAGCCATGGGAATGTCCCTTCCTTACAGGTTAGCCTTGCAAACACTAGTGACCATACATTCCAGACTAAACAATTTACGTGGTTCTTTTAACTTTTATTCTTGAAGCTCTTCAATACCCGCTGAAGACCCGTTAAAGCTGGACGAGTGCCAGTTAGCCGGAAAATATCTTGTAGAATTGCTAAAGATGGACTTGAAACCCCGTGACATTATCACTCCTAAATCACTTCGTAATGCGATGGTCACAGTCATGGCTCTTGGGGGATCAACCAACGCTGTATTGCATTTAATTGCTATTGCCAGGTATAACTTTTGCTTATCATTATCATGGAACACAATAGACTGATGTAATAAACGAAGATTATTCCAGGTCTGTGGGTTTGGAGTTGACCCTTGACGATTTCCAGAAGGTCAGCGACGCGGTTCCATTTCTAGCAGACCTTAAACCAAGTGGGAAGTATGTTATGGAAGATATACATAAGGTGCGTGCGTCTTTGGCAATATCGTTTGGATTATTAGTTATTGATCATTTTGTATAATTGTTGTTGTTGCTACTTGATCTACAGATTGGTGGAACACCAGCTGTTCTTCGTTATCTATTAGAAGCTGGATTTATGGATGGGGATTGTATCACTGGTATAGATTGTTAAAGCGTTTTAACTTTTTGAATTAACATTTTGGATTGATGTGAGTTGCTTTACAAACATGATTGCGTTACTATTTTGTTCTTGTCTCCTACCAGTCACAGGGCAGACTTTGGCTCAGAATTTGGAAAACGTCCCTCGCTTACCAGAAAACCAGGTCCGGTTTGTTTGTAATGTTACTGGTTATTTCATTTCTTCTTGATTATGGTGGATGTTAATTATACATTTCTCTGATTATGACTTGTAAAATTTTCCAGGTTATAATTAGACCTGTGTCAAACCCAATCAAGGAGACTGGACACATTCAAATCTTGAGAGGAGACCTTGCACCAGAGGGTTCTGTAGCAAAGATAACCGGCAAAGAAGGGTTATATTTCTCTGGTAATGCTGATTCACTCTCATGTCCCCTTACACCCAACTTTCTAGTTAAACACTTCACAGTATTAGGGTTTATACAATGGTAACTATTCTGTTTCAGGTCCTGCACTTGTATTTGAAGGAGAGGAATCTATGTTGGCTGCTATATCAGCAGACCCGATGAGTTTTAAAGTAATTGCCTTTCTGATTATGAAGTATTCATCTCAAGCGAAGGTTAAATTTGTACTGTCTGTCTGCTGAGAATGTATATCGTTTGTTACAGGGAACAGTGGTTGTTATCAGAGGAGAGGGTCCTAAAGGAGGTCCAGGCATGCCTGAGATGTTGACACCAACAAGTGCTATAATGGGTGCCGGTCTTGGAAAGGTACCACCTTTTACTTGAAAGTTGAAACACACTTTCTTTTATTGAGATAACGCATGCTTTATGTTTGTGAACACACTTTGTCTTGTTGTTGGCACTTGCAGGAATGTGCATTGCTGACTGATGGTAGGTTCTCGGGTGGGTCACACGGTTTCGTTGTTGGCCACATTTGTCCTGAGGCTCAGGTTTGTTTTTCTTTCTGTCTGTCCACTGGCTCTGCTTTTGTAATATTACAAGTACCAAAACAGACATTAATGTGAAGATGGTTAGTGATGAGAGATTTTCCTCGGTTTTCACATACTATTTATATATGCAGGAAGGTGGTCCAATTGGTCTGGTAGAGAATGGAGACATAATCACAATCGACATAGGAAAGAAGAGAATAGACACACAAGTCTCGGCCGAAGAGATGAATGCGCGAAGAAAGAAATGGACTGCTCCTGCTTACAAGGTTAACCGCGGAGTTCTATACAAGGTACTATCAATGAAACCACTACTCGTAATGTACGTATCTCTCTGTCTTATTTGTTGGATTATTTGCTAAAACAATGGTTTTTGGATGACAAACGCTAAAACAGTACATCAAGAATGTGCAATCGGCTTCAGCTGGATGCGTGACTGATGAGTAGCTCGACATCTCTGAGCAGTTTTTGTGAATGAGCAACAGAAAGTAGCATGTTCACGAGGGAAACTGTACGGTCATTTCTTTAGTATCATTGTAGCTTCTGGATCATTTGCATGGTTTGTTTTTTACAATTTGTTTCTCTCTTCTGTCAAAATGAGAACTTGTATGTTGCCAATAAAGACAATTTTGCATTATCTTTATATATAAAATAGACTTCTTCCCTTCTTCCGACAAGTGGCAGGAAGGTTTGCTGCCACGTGTCCTCTTCCATTTCTTTTGAAAATTCACTACTTTGTTAATCAAAAAATTATCCAAGTAACTTAAATAAAAAATCATATATTTATGATAAATTAATAAATAAAAAAAGACAAAAAGACAGACATTTCTATTAGTTTGAATATGATTTAATTTGATAGGTAGTGTTGAACTGAGAATTTTTGTTATTTAATCATTCTCGCACTAACCATCATCATATGAAGTTTGATAATCTATTTTTATCACTAAAATTAAAGATAAATAAAGTAATACAAATATATTTTAATATTTAATTTATTGACAACTAAAATAACATAAAATTTTACTATTTTCTATTATTTTAGTTACAAATTATATATTTATTTTGCAATTAAAAATCATAAATTAACCAAACTAATAAGAAAAAACTAAAGCAAAACACATTATTCAAACTAAAATTAAAGATAAATAAAGTAATACAAATATATTTTAATATTTAATTTATTGACAACTAAAATAACATAAAATTTTACTATTTTCTATTATTTTAGTTACAAATTATATATTTATTTTGCAATTAAAAATCATAAATTAACCAAACTAATAAGAAAAAACTAAAGCAAAACACATTATTCAAACTAAAATTAAAGATAAATAAAGTAATACAAATATATTTTAATATTTAATTTATTGACAACTAAAATAACATAAAATTTTACTATTTTCTATTATTTTAGTTACAAATTATATATTTATTTTGCAATTAAAAATCATAAATTAACCAAACTAATAAGAAAAAACTAAAGCAAAACACATTATTCAAACTAAAATTAAAGATAAATAAAGTAATACAAATATATTTTAATATTTAATTTATTGACAACTAAAATAACATAAAATTTTACTATTTTCTATTATTTTAGTTACAAATTATATATTTATTTTGCAATTAAAAATCATAAATTAACCAAACTAATAAGAAAAAACTAAAGCAAAACACATTATTCAAACTAAAATTAAAGATAAATAAAGTAATACAAATATATTTTAATATTTAATTTATTGACAACTAAAATAACATAAAATTTTACTATTTTCTATTATTTTAGTTACAAATTATATATTTATTTTGCAATTAAAAATCATAAATTAACCAAACTAATAAGAAAAAACTAAAGCAAAACACATTATTCAAACTAAAATTAAAGATAAATAAAGTAATACAAATATATTTTAATATTTAATTTATTGACAACTAAAATAACATAAAATTTTACTATTTTCTATTATTTTAGTTACAAATTATATATTTATTTTGCAATTAAAAATCATAAATTAACCAAACTAATAAGAAAAAACTAAAGCAAAACACATTATTCAAACTAAAATTAAAGATAAATAAAGTAATACAAATATATTTTAATATTTAATTTATTGACAACTAAAATAACATAAAATTTTACTATTTTCTATTATTTTAGTTACAAATTATATATTTATTTTGCAATTAAAAATCATAAATTAACCAAACTAATAAGAAAAAACTAAAGCAAAACACATTATTCAAACTAAAATTAAAGATAAATAAAGTAATACAAATATATTTTAATATTTAATTTATTGACAACTAAAATAACATAAAATTTTACTATTTTCTATTATTTTAGTTACAAATTATATATTTATTTTGCAATTAAAAATCATAAATTAACCAAACTAATAAGAAAAAACTAAAGCAAAACACATTATTCAAACTAAAATTAAAGATAAATAAAGTAATACAAATATATTTTAATATTTAATTTATTGACAACTAAAATAACATAAAATTTTACTATTTTCTATTATTTTAGTTACAAATTATATATATTCAATAAAAACACTTATTTTTCTCCATTCAGATTCATTTGTAAAATATACATTTTCTTAAAATTAAGAATGTGTTGCGAGAAATGGGCACCACTACTAACGTATAGAATGGGTGACTCCCACCATTTTATTACTTATGCCATGTCTCATGACAAGATCTTGTAAAAAAGAACAAAAAAATATCAAAACTTTATTACAAAATTAGTTAGTAAAACAAGAAATTTTCAAACTTTAGAGAGATCTCCAAAATAATTGAATAATATAATATGAGAAGTATAATAGTGTAATGACCCACCTCCACTATCCCCACTATCTCCACCATCTCCA
>NC_027754.1:13251994-13253507 GCF_000695525.1 Brassica oleracea var. oleracea
GACGGGTGTCACAAATAGTTTCTCATTTCTTCTTCTCATTCATTCCAAGAGTGTTCTTGACACCATCAACCGCACCCTGAGCCATATTCTTCACCGACTCTCCGGTCTGTCCCCGAAAACATTTTCATCGTTAGTCTAGATCAATACAAGTTTAGCTTCTTACTAATTCATATCATTTTCTTGGACAACACTAGTTCATATCATATATAGTAGTAGTATATAATTAACAAAGTTAAACATTAGTTTATCGAAATTACTTGTTGGATGAAACCAGAGGCTTGTTGTTGCCCGTGCTGGGCAGATTCTTTGGTGGACTGAGCTGCGTTAGCAGTCTTGTCGCAAGCGTTGTGTGCAGTTTCCTTGGCTGATTTAGTCCATTGCTCGGCCTTCTCCTGCCATATCACCAATATATACATTTATTTCATAACCAAAATCATGTTTATATTAGCGATTAAAACAAGAAATGGGATGAGAGATACGTTAGCTTGGCCCCTGGTCTGCCCAGCATTGTACGATTGTTGCAAGTTCGACATGATTTTATCAACTTTAACTTATAAAAAGTGTGGTTCTTTCTTTGGATGATAAATGAGCTTTGATTGACTGATTGATATTTTCATTTCGTGATGACAAGTCAATTTATAGTGTTCTTTTTTCATGATTCGGATTATGGTGTTTGTGGTGAAGAAGAAATGAGTTAACTCCGCTCGAGAGATTTGTGGGTGGCCATTTATGTTTTTTTCTTGTTCTCTAATTTTTACTTTGTTTTGTTGTTTTACTTTTATTTTGTTTGTCTTACTTTGGAAATGAGGATAAGTAAATTGAATACCAAAGAAGCTAAGAATTTATATCGATCATGGAAATCTAATGTACTTACATACTGAAGTTTGTTAAAGTTAAAAACGGTTGTGAAGAAATGCGAATCAATCACTAAGAAAACAAGAACACTAACATGATTGAGGCAATACTCGTTTTAGAATTTATATATTGATTATGCTGTGACTGATGATCTGAGAAGATATAGATTAACAGATGGATAAACAATAAAGAAAGATACAGAGATTTAATGTGGTTCACCCCTAACGGCTACGTCTACGTCTACGGGCGAAGAGAGATTTTATTGATGGAGGAATTACATAGATCTGTCTACAAGAAGATCAGGTCTAGTTTCTCTACGGCTGCTAACTAGGTTTAGAGGAGGCACAAAATATATATAGTTGTGTCCCGGAAAACCCTAGCACTAGTGGGCCTCCCAAAAGACTAAGGCCCAACAGATTCAAGGCATTATTCAACAAATCTCCACCTTGACTGGAATCCTCCATAATCAGATGTACCAGAATGCACTTCTTTGTGCTCAGAATATAGATGTACCAGACTCTCTCTTTGCTCAGATGTTCCGTCGAACTCAAATGTCAGATGTCCCGTCGGACCAGATGCTCCTCAGAGCCAGATGCCCTCACTTGGGCCAGATGCTCTCTTCGAGCCAGATGCCCCTCAGGGCCAAACGCCCATCAGG
>NC_027754.1:13254775-13255487 GCF_000695525.1 Brassica oleracea var. oleracea
CCAATAGCACTCTGATAGAGGTGTGTCTGACCACGGGTGAGAATATCTCATTGTAGTCCATGCTTTCTCTTTGACTGAAACCTCTAGCAACAATTCGAGATTTATACTTGACTCCCCCTTCTGGTGACTGACCTTCTTTTAGCTTATAAATCCACTTGCAAGTCACAACTTTTCTCCCAGGTGGTAGTGTGACCAGATCTCATGTGTGATTCTTTTCATGAGATTCCATCTCATCTCCCATTGAAGCAAACCATTTCTCAGATGCATAACTTGAAATGGCTTCTCTGTAAGTAGACGGCTCGTAAGTGTCCACTTCCTCTGCAACCTGTAGTGCATAACCCACCATATCTTCAAACCGATATCTCTCTGGTGGCCTACCAGTCTCCTTGGTCTGTCTTTAGCAATACTGCGTTTTTCAGACCCAATACGTTGATTTCCAGAATTGGAAGATTGAGGCTGCTCATCAGACATCGATCGCTCGCTCTCTTCCTGAGGATCGATCGATCTCGTGTTGTCGGACATCAATCGGAGATCTCTGCCATCGCCCAATCCTGTGTCTGGCGTAGATCGATCGCTCCCTGACACTGGATCAGTTGATCCTGGGTAGTCTGACTGCACTTCCTACAGCTCCACCAGCTTGTCAACATCCTCCTGCTCTGCTTCTGAAATAGACTCAGCTGAAACTTTGAACATAGAACTCTCATCAAACACA
>NC_027754.1:13255801-13256349 GCF_000695525.1 Brassica oleracea var. oleracea
CTTATGACCACAAAGAAGATCCTGCTTCGACAGAATCTGCATCCCACGCTCGCCCATATGTCCAAGCCTCATATGCCACAACTTGTCCATATCTTCCTTGCGAAACTCTAGAGATGCAACATTTGTTGAACTTGAAACCGTAGAACCTTCCAGAAAATACAAAGTACCATGAATGGAACCTCTGAGAATCACATCTGAACCCCTGTAGACACTCAGAACTCCATCTCCACCTGAATACTTGAAACCTCTGCTGTCCAAAAGACTAACTGAGATCAAGTTCTAGGACATAGATGGAACATGTCTAACTCCGGTCAACGTGTAGACTCTATCATCATGTGTCCTGAGCTTAATAGAACCGATTCCTGCAATATCGCAAGCAAAGTCATTCTATCTTGCCATCAGTCACTGCCTCATACTCTGAGAACCATTCTCTCCTTCGACACATATGATAAGATGCGCCTGTGTCCAGGACCCACACATCTCTCGGATGTGTTTTTCCATGAGCAACCAGCGCAATATCTTCATCAGATTTAGCCTCATTCTCGGCT
>NC_027754.1:13256468-13259150 GCF_000695525.1 Brassica oleracea var. oleracea
GACCTTTTGTCTTTCGACTTCTTGCCTTTTCCAAAGTTCTTTCCACCACCTACAAACAACCCATAAGCTTGGTCGTCTGTAACAGAACCAGATGCCTTGTGTTGCAACTCCCTTCTATGAAGTGCTGACCTGACTTCCTCCAAACTCATTGTATCCTTACTCCCTATGAATGACTGAACAAAGTTCTCATAGGAGTTTGGTAGTGATACCAACAAAATCAGTGCCGCATCCTCATCTTCCACCTTAACATCAATATTCCTCAGATCCAACAAGATGGAATTTAGACTGTCAAGATGATCTTGGAGTTGTGTACCTTCTTGCATCCTCAGAGCGAAAAGATCATATGCCACAACTTGTCCATATCTTCCTTGCGAACCTCTGGAGATGCAACATTTGCTGAATTTCGATGATGATCTCATCTGCCAGACACAACAAAACTGTTGAATACGCCTTCTCTTCAGTAACATCCATCTCAGTAGTAACAGGTTCAACCTTCTTCCCTGACAACGGTGCCCAAAGACCTAGTTGCTTCAGCAACGCTTTCATCTTGATTTGCCAGAGACTGAAACTGTTCCTTCCAGTAAACTTGTCGATCTTCATATTCATCCCAGACATCTTCTCACCAGATTCAACCCGAAGCTCTGATACCAGTTTGTTGTGACGGATGAGAGAAGATATAGATTATCAGATGGATAAACAATAAAGAAAGACACCGAGATTTAACGTGGTTCACCCCTAACGACTACGTCCACGGGCAAAGAGAGATTTTATTGATGGAGGAATTACAGAGATCTATCAGATCTAGTTTATCTACGGCTGCTAACTAGGTTTAGAGGAGGCACAAAATATATATAGTTGTGTCCCGGAAAACCCTAGCACTAGTGGGCCTCAAAAAAAATTAAGGCCCAACAGATTCAAATTATAGGAATGAAAAATTTATTACTCATTAAATCTTATATTTATACAGTTTCAAACCCCGTTATACAGTTTCAAACTCAGTTTCAAATTTAGTGGGTCTGGTAGGACTACCCAAGTTTACTCGATTTGCTCATGTTAGTCTAGCTGATTAGGATGGGAAAATGACGATTTTGTGGGACAAGAATTCTCCTTCTAGTGGCTTCAAGAAAAATATGATTTGATGTGCGGAGATCGCGCTTGATAAACACAATGGAGATGAGATTTGGGGAAAGGTTGAGTGGCTTGATGGTGTGCTTCCAGTCCCTGGCTCATATGAGTTGTTAAGGTTCTTGCTGTTACTCTTTGAGGAATGATATGCAGAAACATACTTGTATAGGGCGGAATCTTTCTAAGTGTGGGTACTATAACATTATGTTTGATGATTATTTTGTTATTTTTCAAAACTGAATGTTACAAACCTTTTATGGATAACTTAATATTATAAGCATCATCATTTCACATTTCATTTTCAAACTTTTGATGGATAGCTAATTTTCTGGTGCTAAACATTTTTGAACGTCGTTTTCAGGGTAAGTATTTGTTCTTTCTCTTCTCTAGTTAGAGTTTTCTGGATAGCTATTTGTTCATCTCCTATAGTTAAGAAACATGAGAATAAAACAAAGATTTTTCAGGAAACATTGTGTTACACAGTGTATCCAATAAACACAAAAGCATGAAATTGCTACTAAATAAAACATCCAAAGATAATATTGAATGCATGGACCAGATTATATCTTAAGGAGAGTAAGTTATAATCTCATGAACCATAAATCAAGGACAGCATTTACGTATAGTTTTAGACATATCATTCTTATTCTTGAAATTAAATAACTAACAAGACATATATTTTCATTATGTGCTAGCTAGATCATGCATTTCGTGACAATCATTTCTTGGGCTAGATCATGCATGTCTTGATATTAAATTTCTGTCATTAATGTTATTGATAACCACGTAGTGAAGATTATGGAATTTTTTCTAACTCTGATATAGGGTTCTTCTTTTCATAAATTGGATTATGTTGTGAAACAATAGATTTAGAGCTGAATGTTTCTATCTTTTATTAATCATAAAGTGTTCACTTTATATAGGGGATTACAAGATAGATAAAAAGAAAGAGGGAAATCCTAATCATACAAGGAAAACGAAATTGAGTTTCCTTTTCTCCTAAACCATGTAGCCGTCTCTCTCTCTTTAAGTCTCGCGGCCGCCACCTCTCTCTCTAGGGTTGGGCCGTCTCTTTCTCTAAGTGTATGGGCCGGTTATGGACCAGGCCGGTTATGGGCATCCATCAATTGATTTATAACACTCCCCCTTGGATGTCATAACCATACAGGGATTGTAATACGCTTAATGTTGCCTCATTAAAACCTTCAGGAAAACCCAGTGGGACAAAACCATGATTAAAGAAAAAGAGTACAACACGTACTACTCCCCCTGATGTGAACCTCAGTGGAGATCCTTCAGCCTACGCATCCCAATCTGATGAGTGAGTTTCCTGAACGTGCAGGTCGGAAGTGCTTTAGTGAATAAATCGGCCGAGTTATCACTGGACCGTACTTGGATCACTTTGACCTCTCCAGTCTTTTGCAAATCGTGGGTAAAGAAGAACTTAGGCAAAATATGCTTTGTCCTGTCCCCTTTGATATAACTATCTTTGAGCTGAGCAATGCAAGCCGCATTGTCCTCGAAGATAACAGTCGGCTCTTTGCACTCGACCATCCC
>NC_027754.1:13259202-13260203 GCF_000695525.1 Brassica oleracea var. oleracea
ATTTCCGAATGATTGGATGATGTGGCCGCGATGGTCTGTTTCATGGAACGCCATGATATGGCCATACCTCCATGTGTAAAGACATATCCTGTCTGTGATCGAGCCTGATATGGATCTGATAGATAACCAGCATCAGCAAAGCCAACTAAACCATCTTTGTTATGGTTAGTATAATATAGACCCAAGTCTTTCGTTCCTTGCAGGTAACAAGAACATGTTTGATCCCGTTCCAGTGCCTTAGGGTCGGACAGGAGCTGAACCTGGACAGTAGATTCACGGCAAAGGCTATATCAAGCCGTGTATGAGTTGCCAAGTACATCAAAGCTCCAATGGCACTGAGATAAGGCATTTCAGGACCAAGGACATCCTCACCGTCCATCTTGGGACGGAATGGATCAGTGTCCAGGCCGAGGGATCTTACGACCATGGGACTGGTCAGTGGATGGCAATCGGCCATATTAAACCTCTTGAGCACCTTTTCAGTGTATGTCATCTGATGCACAAGGATCCCATCATTTATGTACTCAAGTTGTAATCCCAAACAGAATTTTGTTTTCCCGAGATCTTTCATCTCGAATTCTTTCTTAAGGTATTCAACCATTTGGGAAATCTCTCCTGAGGCTCCAAGTATGTTAAGATCATCAACATATACTGCTATGATCACGAACCCTTGATTTTCGAATTTCTTAGTGAAAATACATGGACTGATAGGGTCATTTCTATATCCTTTTTTTACTAGGTACTCACTTAATCTAATGTACCACATCCGACCGGATTGTTTTAGTCCATAAAGAGATTTATTCAGCTTAATACAATGTTGTTCTCGAGAACTCTCTTTGTTTTTCAATTTAATACCTTCTAGGACTTTCATGTAAATCTCATTATCCAGTGGACCATATAGGTATGCGATTACAACATCCATTAACCGTAAATCTAGACCTTCTCTCACGGCAAAATCTGAAGGTCGTAGCATCCACCACAGGGGAGTATGTCTCCTCATA
>NC_027754.1:13260927-13263779 GCF_000695525.1 Brassica oleracea var. oleracea
TCTTTTACCAGCTTACTATTCTCTCCCCCTAATGTTGGATATTCAGATTCATCAAAGTGACAATCCACATACCTGGCCTTAAATAAATCACCCGTTGTTGGCTCAAGGTATTTAATAATCGTGGGAGAATTATATCCAACATATATCCCCATCCTCCTTTTAGGTCCCATCTTTGTTCTCTGTGGTGGAGCTATTGGAACATAAACGGCACAGCCGAATGTCCGAAGATGAGATACGTCTGGCTCATGACCCGTAAGTAATTGTAATGAGGAATACTTATGTTCACTTGATGTCCTGATGCGTATGAGCTCGGCCGCGTGAAGGACCGCATGTCCCTACGCTGAGACCGGAAGTATCGACCTCATGAGTAATGGTCGAGCTATGAGATGTATGCGTTTTATAAATGATTCGGCCAAGCCGTTCTGTGTATGTACATGTGCCACGGAGTGTTCCACACTTACCCCCATGGACATACAATAATCACTAAACGCTTGGGAAGTGAACTCACCAGCATTATCTAGACGTATAGTCTTTAAAGGAAAATCTGGAAATGGGCTCGTAATCGAATTATCTGAGCAAGTAACCTGGTAAATGCCAAGTTTCTGGTCGACAGGAGACAAACATGCGACCATCTAGTGGACGCATCAGTGATGACCATGAAATATCGAAATGTCCCACAAGGTGGGTGAATTGGTCCACAGATGTCTCCTTGAATTCTTTCCAGAAAGTTTATAGTCTCTTTAGTGACTTTAACTGGTGATGACCTAACGATTAGTTTCCCTTGGGAACAAGCAACACAATATAGGTGCTTAGGGATAATTCATTTCTCTTTAAAAGACTGGCCGTTTGAGTTCAGGATCAATTTACGCATCATGGACGAACCGGGATGGCCAAACCGGTCGTGCCATAAAGTGAAGTTGTCGATTGCCTCTTTGTTAAAAGTGGCATTGGCCTCGATCATACTGACTTTAGTATGGTAAAGACCAGTAGATAGTGCGAGATCAATGATCTGGAGGAACTCTTTGTGTCCTTCGCCCTTGGTTTCAATAAGATAGTCATTCAATCGAATGTATTTAAAGCTTAATAGACTTCTCTTAGAGTTGGGTGAATACAAGGCATCTGATATCTCAAGATGTGTACCCATAGGCAGCAGGATATTGGCCTGGCCATGACCCTCTATGAGACTAGCTATACCCGCAATGGTGGAGATTTTGGCGTTTTTCAGAGTTAGGTTTATGAAGTATCTTTTGTCTTTTATGATCGTGTGGCTTAGAGACTTCATATATAAAATCATTTAATTATTTAATCTAAGCAGACAATGTAATAGAAATAAATTCAAGGAGATAAAAATCAGAGAAAGCATACAAGCAAAGCAATCACACAAGTTTGATGTCGAAATCAGATTATCAACTTGATTCTTTTACGCAATCATAAGTCTCATATTCCATAAGATCATTTTGATCATGTTCAAAATTATTTTCACCATCTTTTTAGACCAAGTGGGTTTCAGGATTCTTTCCTTTCAGACTCTCTTTGATAGAGGTCACAAAAATGTTTGAGAGTCCTTCATATCTTAGCCCAATGGTTCCCCATTCCACATCTATGGCATACTGATTTGGTCGAGCTTTGTGGTTTAAAGGATATACCACTGTCACTGCCTTGACCATGGCTCAAATTGGGTTGATACCCACGGCCTCTGCCATAGTGATTCCCACGGCCAAATGTGTTACAGTGGCCATGGCCAACCGTGTGGTCTATCATTCTGGACGTGGTTACCTTTTCTTTTTCTTCTGCGGCCTTATTGGTATCAGGTAATGGGATTAATCAAGGAGGTCTCAATTCATTGTTTCTCATCAGTAATCCATTATTTTTCCCAGCTAGCAATAGACTCATCCACGGACTTATAGTCCTGAATTCTGGGATTCTTCCAATCAAATAGGACATTTGGTAATAACACCGTTCTTTGGTGATCATATCTCGATTTTTAACTCTGTCCAAAGGTCTAGAGGATTCTCTATAGTCATATACTGATATTTGAGACTCTTAATAAAATGATAGCTAATAATTAATATTGTCCTGTATCAATCTTTCTCATTGGCATTATTGTCTTCTATGATACATTCACCAAGTCTTTTTGACTTTAGGATAATCTTTGTATCCAATGCCCACCGTAAATAATTATCTCCAGAGAGATTTAGGGCAGCAAAATCCAGGTTGTGTAGTTTACCTCTTGGCCAGACACTTTTTGGTAGATGGTTAGGATCTCCTTTAAGGTCTTACATTCTTCCAGATCTGCTCTAAAAAAAAGTAGAGAATCATCAGCAAAAAGTAAATGGGATATAGCTGGACCTCCTCGCGATGCTTTATATCCATGAAGTTTCTGCTGATGAATTGCATTTTTTTTAGCTGTGATAGCCCTTTAGTACAGATAATATATAAGTATGGAAAGATTGGATCTCCCTGTCTAAATCCTCTCTGAGGATAATAGTTTTAGTAGGTTCTCCATTAATTAGAACAGAATAAGAGATTGTCGACATACATTTATATATCCATCTGCACCATTGATCAGTGAAACTCATTTGCCTCATGACCTTATCTATAAAATTCCATTCAACTTTACAAAAGACTTTCAAAACGTCAAGCTTGAGAGCCATGAACTTTGATTTAAGATTCTTAGTATGCAGAGAATGCATAAGTCCATGAGCTATAAGCACATTATCTCTTATAAGCCTTTTTCGAATAAAAACTGATCAATTTTCTGAGATTATTCTATCTAACCAAGGCTAAAGTCTTTCTGCAAGAATTTTGGAAATTATTTTATAGGCCACATTAGACAAGTTATAAAATCTTTA
>NC_027754.1:13269844-13270462 GCF_000695525.1 Brassica oleracea var. oleracea
TGTATCCCTCTTGCCTTTAGATTTTTCATTACCGATATACATCCTGAGAGAAGTTGCCATAAAAAATGCCTTATTTTTGGGGGACACCGAACTTTCCAACAGAAAGCTTTAAGTATATCCACTGTAGGGCCATAAAAAGCTGGCGGTTTTTCCCTATCAGGATAGACCCGTTCCACTTGAGAGCCTGATTGGACTGACTATTTTCTAGTATTAGTAAAATGCCATCCATTCCTATCCTCAAACTGATTCCTACTTAAAGGAATATTTTCAATTATTTTCGCATCCGTAGGATCCACTAGAGTCTTAATTACCTGTAAATTCCATGAGCGAGATTCCGAATTTATGAGGGAATCCACTGTAAGGTCCGGATAAAAGTTGGGAAAATTTTTGGTTGCTGGTCTCGGGCGAGTGGCTGGGATCCAAGGATCATTCCATACAGAGATAGACGAACCTGTTCCCACCCTTTTAATTAGTCCTTTACAAACCAGAGATCTAGCAGAAATAATACTCCTCCAGCCATATGACGGAGAAGAAGAACGAATCGGTTCCAGGGGTAAAGCATTCCTGTAACACCGTCCTTTGAAGACTCTTGAGAAAAGAGTATTTGGCTTTTCTATC
>NC_027754.1:13270562-13271215 GCF_000695525.1 Brassica oleracea var. oleracea
CTACAAAACTAAAACATGTACATGCAATATATTTAGATTAATTCATGCGTTTCAAAAAAAAAAGTTTAATTCATATATATGTTTTGCTGTTTTCCAAAATATTAAATGTATTAAAATAAATAAAACTAAGAAAATAGATAAACAGTTGTGATGGTGCATGTTTATGAAACCATAAAAAACAAAGTAGAACATCCATGTGCCCCATGGAACATGACGACATGCCACCAAATAACTCGTTATTATAGATAGAATCAAATTTAAATCAATTAAAATTCTGCACTTTAGGACAACTAACTAAACAAAACTAACCCGATCAAGCAATGTACATTTTATTGGTTTCATATCACAATTAGTTTGATTCATCTTTTCTAGAAGTCATATCATTTTTTTGTGAAAATGAGCGCGATAATGACATATAAACAAATCACTTTTTCAAATAATGTATAGGTGATATAGCTTATATAGTTATACCAATATTTTTCTTTATCAGATTTGTGAATCCCAAAAATCTATGGTAAGCAAGCATAGACAAAAAAATAAATAAATAATCTATCGGAAGGGTTTGATCCTCGGCCAAACCTTGTAAACCTCCTTGTAAAATATATATTCCATCTTTTTTTTTTTTTTTTTTTTTGAAAGAAAAAAAAAAATTA
>NC_027754.1:13271623-13300854 GCF_000695525.1 Brassica oleracea var. oleracea
ACGCTGGTCTGTACCGAGAGCCCTCTCGTTGGGTCATTTCCCACATGTGCTTCTGCCCAAAGTGATGATTCTAGTTCAGCTAATTGAAGAGTATCCCTCGGATCAATATCCAGATTACTGAAAACTTTGTTATTTCGAGCTTTCCAAATATACCATAAAATCCATGCAAACTGATGATCATCCATCTTTGGCCGGACTCTCCAAAAAAGATGATCCATATTAGCAAACAATGAAGTGATAGGAAAGATATTAGGAGCTGACGGAATCTTGGATAATGCCCACACTTGGCGTGCCGGTGGACATTCAAAAAATACATGGTTAATTGATTCTTCAGGTTCTCCGCATCGAGCACAATATATATCTCCCTGTATCCCTCTTGCCTTTAGATTTTTCATTACCGATATACATCCTGAGAGAAGTTGCCATAAAAAATGCCTTATTTTTGGGGGACACCGAACTTTCCAACAGAAAGCTTTAAGTATATCCACTGTAGGGCCATAAAAAGCTGGCGGTTTTTCCCTATCAGGATAGACCCGTTCCACTTGATAGCCTGATTGGACTGAATATTTTCCAGTATTAGTAAAATGTCATCTATTCTTATCCTCAAACTGATTCCTACTTAAAGGAATACTTTCAATTATTTTCGCATCCGTAGGATCCACTAGAGTCCTAATTACCTGTAAATTCCATGAGCGAGATTCCGAATTTATGAAGGAATCCACTGTAAGGTCCGGATAATAGTTGGGAAAATTTTTGGTTGCTGGTCTCGGGCGAGTGGCTGGGATCCAAGGATCATCCCATACAGCGATAGATGAACCTGTTCCCACCCTTTTAATTAGTCCTTTACAAACCAGAGATCTAGCAGAAATAATACTCCTCCAGCCATATGACGGAGAAGAAGAACGAATCGGTTCCAGGGGTGAAGCATTCCTGTAATACCGTCCTTTGAAGACTCTTGAGAAAAGAGTATTTGGCTTTTCTATCAGCCTCCATAGTTGCTTTCCAAGCATTGCCGTATTAAAATCCATAAGATCCTTGAAACCTAACCCACCATTATCTTTGGTTTCACATAATTTATCCCATGATTTCCAATGCATACCTTTAGAACTTCCTCCTGGGCTCCACCAAAACTGAGCAACTGCACTTGTTAATTTTTTAACGGTAGTCTTTGGTAGCCGATAAACAGACATAACATGATTGGGCAGGGCCGTTACCACCGATTTAATAATTACCTCTTTTCCTCCTTTAGTAAAAAATCGGAATGTCCATCCATTAACCCTATTATTCAAACGTTCCTGAACAAAACCAAATACCTGTATCTTAGACCCTCCAAGACTTTCTGACAACCCTAAGTAGGATCCCATGCCTCCTATATTTTGGATTCCCAGAACATCCCTCAACTCTTGACGATTTGTAATATTCCATCTATTTTATATTATACGTAGTTTTAGCAAAAAAATTACATTTTATAATAGAAATATTTGTAATATTTTTATATTTATTAATATTGTATGACCAATTAAATTATGTATTTATAAATTATATACTAAATAATATTTTCTAAATTTCTGGGCTGAATTTTCCATGATTTTAAGAATCCAACGTAATATTTATAATGTATATATATCTATATTATTAAAACTGAAATATTTTTTGGTACTGTTTGGAAACATGAATATCAGTATAAATGATAATTGTTTGAAAACATAGATAGCAGTATAAAAAAGAAATATAGAATCTTTTTAGTAATTTAACTAATATAATTACATTAATTATCTTTCCATATTTCATTCGGTTTAACAATTTCATTAATTATATTAACTGCACCCATAATTTTATCAATATTTAGAAAATTGTATGAAAATAAAATATGTTCCAGGTAACATTAGTGTGCATCCCTAGATATCCAAGGTTCGACCAATATCATCTCTGCCTTTTTTCCTTTATGAATTATGCACCCACTTAGAAAAACTCCTAGTTTTACTCCTGGATTCACATCAAATCTCGAACTAGGTTAACTAATTTGTGTGTGTACGTATATCTTTATTGTTCTTGTTCTATCTTTGTTCTTTCGAGTGCAGCAAGAGAAAGAGAGACGAGAGTGAAATCAAGAACGACGAACGAAGAATAATTGATTCATAACAACATCTATTTTTTATTCACAAACAACTTTAAGGTTGCATACTTGTTCTTTTTTTTTTGTGCACCAATGTCTTCAATACTAAATTTAAACGATTACAAGACTATTAGCAACATCGTACAAACCACGATGTGCGAAAACCCCGACATAAAGTTCAAAGGTAAACAAAGATAGAGACACAAACTTCAAAAAGTTTGATAAAACGTTATGAGAGATACAGAAATTGCCACTAGTTTGTGTGCGAAAACCCCGACATAAAGTTCAAGGGTAAACAAGGTTGCATACTTGTTTAATTATTTATAATATTGTTGTTTGTTTAATCACTTTTACTCATGGAACCATATAGATATTTTTAAACTCAATTTTAAATTCTATTTCTATTCTATATATAGATACAAGATATGAGCATGTTGCGTTGCAACTAGTTTTGTTTGATGTTTTAATTTAATAAAAACCATAAAATAATAAATCATTTTATTATATTATTATGATTGTTTTTTGCATATGTTGTTTGAGATTTATTTTATAATTAAAACTCGTTTTCTCACATAAGTTCAAGTTAATATTTTTATTTTATAATCATGGTGCATAGATGAGTTGTTATAAACTTTATATTACGGATTAGAGAAAATACTATACATAAACATTTTAACTGAACACAATCCGAAATAAGAAATGAAAAATAAAAAGAAATGAAAGTTTTTTTTTTGTCATCGACTTTTACAGACTCATACTGACTATGTAAACCAAACCGGGTGATCCATATCCATGTGAACGACGAAAGACGGCTGCTTCCTAACAATGCGTGCTAGTCTATCCGCTTTTATATTTTGCGTCTGTGGTACATAGATAATCTCTGATCGGGTGAAACTCTCTTTCAGGATCTTGACATCATCCAAATAAGTTGCAAAAGCTGGCCATTCTTCTGGTTCCGAAACCATCCTCACCAATTGAGAACAATCCGTTGCAAACGTAACCTGGAATTGACGTAAATTCCTCATGCATACCATTGCCCAGAGTAGCGTTTCCATTTCCGCATGAAGGGAAGAGAGACTAGCCCGAACATTCCTTGCCCCCAACAATCCATCAAATCCTTCTAAAGTGTTGTACCAACCTTGTCCTGAAAAAGTATCACCCTCTTTCCATGATCCATCCATAAAACACCATCTTCCTGGAATTGACGGCATGGTAGTATCTACTATTTGTGGTGTTGTCCTCTGCTATTTCAAAATATGTGCCTCAGCCCACAGTGTTGATTATGTTTCTGCCAACTTAAGCGTATCCAAAGGATCAATATCCAAATTACTAAAAACTTTATTATTCCTAGCTTTCCAGATATACCATAGTATCCATGCAAACTGATGCTCTTCCATCTGCGGAACAACTCTCCAGAACAGATTATCCAAATTTGTGAAGAGAGCACTTGTCGGAAAGATGGTTGGATTTGATGGTATCTTCGATAGAGCCCAAACCTGAATTGCTGGAGGGCATTCAAAAAACACATGATTTATGGATTCCTCCTGGGCTCCACATCTTCCACAACAAATATCCCCTTGTATTCCACTTGCCTGTAAATTCTTCTTCACTGCTATACATCATGTCACTAATTGCCATAGAAAATGTTTTAACTTTGGTGGGCAGCGTATTTTCCAGCAGTGAGCCTTCAGAACATCTACCATGGGACCATTTAATAATGGTGGTCTTTCTCTATCTGGATAAATCCGTTCTACCTGATATCCTGATTTGACCGTATATTTTCCGTTCTTTGTGAAGTGCCATCCATCTCTATCTATCCTCTGAGTCCTGCTCAGTGGTATGCTTTCTATAAGTTTTGCGTCCATTGGATCCACCAAAGCCCGAATTGCATGTGAATTCCAAGTGTGTGAGGTAGAGTCTATGAGACACTCCACTTTAAGATATGGATATAAATTGTGTTGATTTTTATTTGCTGGTCTCGGGCGAGTGGTTGGGAGCCATGGGTCATTCCATACATAAATAGAAGAACCTGATCCCACCCGTTTAATTAGTCCTTTGTTTACCAGAGATCTAGCAGAAACAATACTCCGCCAGCCATATGACGGAGAGTATGAACGGATCGGTTTCAAAGGTGAAGCATTTTTAAAATACCGCCCTTTGAAAACACGAGAAAATAAAGTGTTTGGCTTCTCTACCAGACGCCAAAACTGCTTACTAAGCATCGCTGTATTGAAATCAGTGATGTCTTTAAATCCCAAACCGCCCTCGTCCTTGTCTACACATACCTTGTCTCATGATTTCCAATGCAAACCCCTTGTACTTCCCCCTGGACTCCACCAGAATTGTGAAACCGTGCTCGTCAATTTTTTCACAGTTGCCTTAGGTAATCGATAGCAAGACATTGTATGATTTGGTAAAGCTGTGATCACTGATTTAATGATCACTTCCTTTCCGCCTTTTCTGAAAATTTTGAAAGTCCACCCATTAACTCTATTTTTTAATCGATCTTGGACAAAGCTAAAAACTTGGATCTTTGAGCCCCCCAAGTTTTCTGGTAAACCAAGGTAGGATCTCATTCCTCCAAGATTCTGAATACCCAAAATATCCCTTAATTCCTGTCTGACGGGTTCGTCGATCTTATGTCCAAATTGAATTGAAGACTTATCGGACTTATCAAAATTTATAAGCTGCCCTGAAACTACTTCATATTCCTTTAAAATCCTGAGAATAGTTTGACACTCTTCCTTTTGAGCTTTGCAGAAGAAAAAGCTATCATCTGCAAAAATCAAATTAGATATCGGTGGACAAGCTCTAGCCACTTTCATTCATGTTAGTTCTTTCCCTCTCTCTGCCTTTTTTATATTTGTAATCAATGCCTCAGTGCAGAGAATAAATAAATATGGCGATAAAGGGTCTCCTTGACGCAAGCCTCTATTTGGAACAATGAGGCCACGTGGTTGACCATTTATAAGAACCCGATACTGAACCGAGGAAATACATTTCATCATCAATTTGATCCAATGAAGATCAATTCCCATTTTCTGCATTACATTATACATGATACATGTTAAATACACCGATCGAATCAATGAGAACATTATACATGTTCTTATGTACTAATTTAATATTTTATTAAATAATTCTTTCAAATTTTATTTTGCTAGGAATTTTTTAAAAAGGAAAATATTCTATTTTATAAATCTCCATTTTATTTACAATTAAAAAATTAAATTAAATACCCTTTTACAATTTTGTTTAATATCTTAGAAAATGTAATTTGCTGTCATATAACCTATTACAATTATCTTCTCTTTAGAATTTCAGAAAAAATATATTGCTATCAAATAATTATTTTTAGTTATTAATAAATATTTTTAAAATTTCTATTTTTACAATTCGTATCAATACTAATTTTACACTTTTTTGTTAATTAAATAATTTTTAGTATCATGTTCATCATCAAACACTCTCTTAAAAATATTATCAAATACATTTTTACAATTCCAGTTTGGTTAGGACTTAAAAATATTATACAACTTTCTTTTGTTTAGGTTTTCTTTTATAAGAAAGTAAAACAACTATCAAATATTCTTTTAAAGTTTTGTAGGATTTTAGAAAGAAAATTAATATTACATAATCTTTTACAATTATATTTTATCTAGGATTTAAAAAAATAAAATTTCTATCAAATAGCTATTTCCAGTTAATATTAACTATTTTAAAAGTTTCATTTTTCAAAATTCTTTTTTTTCAATATCATTAATTTTTTACAATTTTATTGTTAATTGAATAATTGTTACTATCATATTTGTCATTAACTTTTTGAAGTAAGAATAACTATTAAATAAAATTTTACATTTCTCTCTCGTGAGGATTTAAAAAAAAGGAAAACAATTATTAATTGGTTAAGATTAGAAAAGAATTTTCTTTTAGAAATTTCTTTTATTTAATATTTTAGGAAAATAAGAAGTTATTTTCACATAATAGAAGTTTTTATTGACACATATCACAATCATATCAGGTGAAATATTTGAAATTAATTTAGTTTATATTTTTAACACAAAATTATTAAAAAGTAAAGTTACTTAATTATAAGAAAAATAAGATTATTCTTACGTTTTAATTTTATTTAGACTTTTAAAAAAGAAATTAATTATTTTATTTCTTTTAGATTTTAATACAACTACTTTATTTTTAATAGAAAAATTCTGTTTAATTATTTTTATATTTTGTCTTATACATACAAACAGATATTTATCATATTCACACAATCATGTACGACAATAACATCAAAATTAAAAGTTATGTTAGCATCATAAGATGTGATAAGGATAATAAAAAGTTGAGTTGTATCAAGAAATTAAAAGAAAATACTCAGGTTATACTTTTCATGTAAATATTATTTTGTTTTGTAAAAATAATATGTGGAAGTTTAAACCTAAATATAGATGTGAAATATTTGTAGCTATTTTTTTGGCATAATTTTTTAACATACAATTATCTATTAAAAAAGGAAATTAATTTACATAAAAGAAAATAATAAGAGTACTTTTACAATTTTCTTTTAATTATGCTTTAAAAATATTTTTTATTTTAAAGTTAGTTTTCTTCATGTTTTTATTAAATAATTTATTGTACTTGTAGGATTTTACAATTCGTTTTTGTTTAACATTTTTTTCTTAAAAGTTAATGTTTATATTTTATAATTCTCTATCTTTAGTATCTCTTAAAACAAACATTATAATGAAAAATAATAATAACAATAATAATAATAATAATAATAATAATAATAATAATAATAAGATTATTAATTAATATTTATAATTAATGTTTAAGAAAAATCGTTTTTTCTTATTTTAGTGTGTATATATTTTTATTATGATATAGTTTAACACATATCACATTTTTAAATATATAACTACCATGTGTCACAATCATGTTAATTAGCAATTTTGAAGAACCAAACTCAATATAATCTTTTATAATTATATTTTCATTAAAAGTTAAGAAAAGAAAAATTATATTAAATAAATTGTTTTCAAATATATTTTTAGGATTTTAAAAAGGAAAATTTCTAAAAACATTACTACTAAATATTTTTAAAAAGTCGTTTTTACTAGTAAATAATTTTTAAAAGTAGTTTTTTCTAAATTTGTTTTTATTATCTTATTATATATTTTAATCACTTTTTACTACTAAATAATTTTTAAAAGTAGTTGTTTCAAAATTCGTTTTTATTATCTTATTATATATTTTTAATCATTATATATTTAAACAAATGTCACAATATTAGAAGGAAAATTATTATCAAATAATCTTTTGATTAGGATTTAAAAAAAGTAAAATTACTGTTAAATAATTTTTATGATTATTTTTTAATAAAATTCGGTTTTGCTAATATCTTAGTATATATATTTTTAATTATGAGATAGATTAACACATGCCACAATCTTAAAATATATAATTGTATGTGTGGCGATCATGTTAATTATCAACTTTGAAGAACCAAGCTTTATATAATAAGATATATATATATATATATTTATTTATTTATTTTGTGTTTTCAGTGGCCGAAATATTCAGTGTGAAATATCTTGATCGATTGGATTTAATATATAGGATAACTGATTTACTAAAAATACTAGGTGCATAGTCCCCACGCAAGCGCGGAGTCGGCTACATTATATGTGCATTGTATAGTTTTGTTTACGGGATTTTATTGTTTGTTTGTTTTTTTGTCTATAATGTGATGGATGGAACTTTAGAAATTACATAGGCTAATGAGTTTGATATAAGAATGAATGACGAAGTCATATGTTGATATTTTCATATCTTATATGTTCAAAGTTGAGGATGATGGAACTTGTTAATGTTTACTTAGGTAGTTGTTTGTATATAAATCAAATAGTGCATGGAAAAAGATAATAAATTTGGATTTCAAAATTTAACAATTTAAATAAACAATAAAATAAAATTTTCCTCTTATTTCACCAATTGTTTTTAGAAAAACATAGAATTGTAATATATTTAATAAAACTTATAACATTTTTAGAATTACATACTTAGAAAATTTATTTTATTTATATATTTTTCAAGACTTTGGTATAGATGATTTGGGGTTGACAAAAAAGTCTGAAATATGGTCTAATATAATTTCTTTCTAAAAGCAGTGCTTTAAAATGTTAAGGTTTCAAAATAATTGGGCATTGAATATGTGGTTTAGTCTGATACTGAGAAAACTGTTAGGACTTCAACTCCTCTTTTTCTCTATGTCGGGAATGTGGGCACTAATGTCCCGATTCATGTAGGTAAAATTGTTTCTTATTTTGTGAGATTGAAAAACGTAGATTGATTTTAAGCATGATTGATGAGAGGTTTACTTGCATCAGCTTCGTCTGCCTTGGGTGTTAGTTTCGTCGGCGGCAGATGTTAGATCTACAAGAGAGAAGGTCTAAATATGTTAATTTCGTGTTTTTTTTTTTTCTCGTGTTTTGTGGATTCTACTCTCTGCTCAGATTGTACAAAAGATGAAGTCTGGCTAGACCGTCTCACTTCTCCGAAGTATTCCCTTGATCAACCTCCCACCAACATATATCTTCTGATTCTATCTTGCAGTCGAGGAGCTTCCTGAAAGATTAGCTTTCATCTACTGTTCCGCTTGGAATGGAGAGTTCCGAAATGCCGCATAAAAAACATATTGGCAAATGACTAATGATTATTAACAACTATCGCTATACTAAATAGAAAAGAAATCAAGGTTTTTTGTTCTGCACAAAATAAAAACTTACAACAGGGTTGTCACGGTCTTTATTCAGGAGCAAGATCTTTTTCTTCTCAGAAACCATAGTCAATGCAATCCCTGGGAGAGAGCTATCCATGACAGAGGCTAAAGTTGCATAGATGAAAAGATAGATCAGAAACACAGTGAATTTTTTAAGTATAAGGAAAATATGGGATAAGCTGTTGACTAATTACCAGTTTCAGTTGCTGGTATGTCATTCAACTTGAATTTGCCTGATTGTAATCTTGCTTGGAGCTGCCAAATATGGTATTTTACCAGTTTCTAGGTTTGTGTTTGCAATCACTTGGAGATTGTCGAACAGTCTAATCTTGACTGGAGATTGATCTCAGGAGCACCCGTGATGACTTCATCAATAATGGTTAGTGAGATGAAACGAATGAGGAATGAATGATCAGTTATCTTGTACATGCTTGAGCACCTAGCAACCTCAAAACGATCGACTTTCACAATGGAACATGCTTTCAAAGATGGCATATAATGATTAGCACGTCCGACGGGAGTAAACCCATGAATCCAGAATCTACAAATAATATTATTCAACAGAGAATCAGGAAATCAATTGAAACAATTATGTTAAATAAGTGTGATAGATTGAAGATTTACTTACCTTTTCATCAAGGAAGAGAACTGTGATTCCCACAAACTCCCTGTCTTTCTTGAAGTTCAGGGAATCCCAGAAGCGAGGAAGCCAGAGGCTATGCTCTAACTACGACGACCAAGACGGAGAGACTCGAAGGTTGAGTGACGGATGCCGGGACGCCGGTTTGACGAACTGGAGAAGCAGAGAGAAACATTTTCTATAAGATGGTTAAATTTAAGAGGAATCAATAAGTTTTGTGGAGACGCATATTGGGTTCATCAAAGATGAGAATCATATATATATATATGGTTTACATAGGGGCTACAAATCAGAAACATTTATGATCAATCGATTTAAGATGTGGACATGAATAGTTTACCGGTGAAAAAATAGATTACGAACAGACACACGGCGCAACTATGTAACTCAGACTTGTTTGAGACAATAATGAAAAGAACTAAAACTCATGTTAAACGACAACATTTTACAATATGGAAAAATTATAACTGTTGCAAACTTGAGCTTTTTCATATAACGTGATGAATCCCATTTAAAAATGAAATCCATAACACACCTGTAGGCCCGACCCTCAGATGAAGCCGAAGAAGCAAGAGCTTACGACCTTCATAAATATATATTAGGTTGGGCTATCAACGTACAAAGTATTATTTATCTTAGTGGTATAAATGTTGGTGTTTATATTTCAATAACCCGGATTTGAGCCATGAGTTTGTCACTTTTTCACACTTTTTAAAAGTAGAGTCCACAAAACGCTGACGTGACGCGTTGAGCAGTGAGTAAAAACTCAACTATTATAATATAGATTACTTACAAAGTAACATCTAAAGCTAAACTAAACCTTTACTCAAATTTTGATTTTCTTTTCATTAATAGTTTTATTCGAACTTAGAATTTCCTCTCTTTTTTTTTTTTAAACAACTCAGAATTTCCTAGTACGTAAAAATATTTGCTGAAGAGTTTAAATGGTTCAAAAGTATAATATTTCAGAATCATAGGGGAACTTTTTTTTGTAAATTCGTGGATCAACGATTATAAAGTTCATGGATAAAAACAAGAAAATGAATTCTTCGAAAAAAAAAGGAGAAGAAGCAATAACTCCCTTCAAACATGGCTTATGCTTTGCTTGTCCTTGGGAATAGTTAATAGTCAAATGTAATCAGTGTTATCTCTTGTACAACCTGAGAATGTGACTGCTTTGCAACTGAAAGCATTTTTCAGAGACATAATCAAGTTCCAGGAGAATCTGCAATATATTCTCTGAAGGGAGTGTGATTTGTAGTGGAATGGAAACGGCAACACTGGTGTATGATGGGTTGGTTTAATGCTCAGAATGGTTCTGATACCTAATTGGAATTCAATGCCTTGTACATTAGATTATGTTGCGATTTGGATCTCAAAAGTAAGCAAAGTTGATAATCAAAGGTGAAACAGAATCTTATTGAATTGAAAGACTGATTACAAAGACACTGATCACTATCTCTCTCGCTATTATCATCCCAGCATCACTCTTTTGTCATCTCATTCTTCACTTAAACACTCGATACCTCCTCTCTCCAATCCCCAATCTAATATATAGATAAAGCATGAAAGATAGAGTAACTAAACCATGCTTACTTTATGCTAACTATAGTAACTTGCTCTTATCTAGTAAGGAGTCATTGATCATTTACCCCCTTGTATGTTCTGCACTTATCAGATTAGATATCAGGGATGGTTCAAGGTGAAAACAGAGTACAAACTAAGTAGATCGAGGGCGAGGGAGACGGTGCAACCAACGGGGGAGAACATACTGAGAAAAGAAGAGACTGTTAGGACCACCTTGATACTCTGGGAGATTGTATTTACGGATGCTGTCCATATACTCGCTGCACCAGTTAAAACTCAAGCTGCAACCATCCATACACTTGCCGTCTTCTTCAGCTTCTTTACGAACACTAAACACACGTTTGCGCAAGTTAAACAAGACCAAACCTTTCGCGGTCCTGTTCCACAAGTAGATAATGTCGGAGTTCAAAGGATGCATCACCACCGGGAAATAACAGGTACCAGATTCAATCAAAGACCTCAACTTGAGATCCCAAGAGAGTTGCCAAGCCTCAGGACAATCTTCGTACTTGACCAGCTTCCAAACCCGTAACGTCCATGTTTCATTCACATGGAACTCATTGAAATAAACAATGGATCCTTCTGAAGCTGTGAAGCTTCTCCTGTAGACTCGTTGAAATAAATTATCTCCAGTGACTTCATCTATCTGGCTACCGGGAAAATGTATGATACGACACTCATCATCATCACTACCAGTACCTCCATAGAAATCGTAAGCTACAATAGAACTTGCGTCGAAAGTAGGAGTATCCTCTGAAAGCCAGTGAAGCCTCCCGTTCAAAGCAATGGACTTGTCTTGTCTTTCCCAGACGGTGGAGTGTGGACAAGACACGTGGTGTTTCCTCCACGTCCCTGTTTCAGATGAGTAAATCATAAAGTCGAGTTTATCAGATAATCTACCGTGAGACAACATCCAGACAACCTTGTAACTCACAACAACCCCGCTCTGCATCTTCGTAACGAAACCAGTGTCACTGAAACGTTTGTTCTTACGCAAACTATCAAGATCCTGCGAGGAGAGAAACGGAGGGAGAGGGAGTTGAAACCAATCCTCCATCAAAGGGTTTCCGATGTAATACAAAGGAGAACCATCGCTAGCTTCTGCGCAGATCGAGACCAAACCATCGGTACAAGATAAGACCAAGAGTTTTCTGATTGTGGTCTTGGCGAAGAAACGCAAGAAAGAACCAGGAGAACGATCGAGGCCCCATGTGTTGCATCCATGGTGGCCAACGATCTCGAGTGAGAGTTTGTGGGGATTGGTTTGGATGATAGACCAGGAGAGGGAGGAAGATGATTTGAAGGAGATGTAGTGATCTCTGAAGAAGTCGGAGTCGATGAGCGATCTCCATTCTTTGCTCACTGTTCTAAATCTCGCGATGCTCTTCAATGGAAATCGCGACAAGACGTTGACCAGTGCTATCTCTGGAAGATCCATTTTTCGTTTGCGCGGCCTCCCCCTCCCTCTTTGATTTCTTCGATTAGGTATTAGTAACAATCTAATCAAGACTGCGACTCAGCATTTCAGAGTGGTAGTACCAATTTTTTTTTTCTTTCTCAACTTCTGGATTTTATTAAATCTTTAAACTTTGGTCCAATAGATCTTACAAGAGATATCAGTTTTACAAAAGAGGCCCAATAAAACAAAAAATTTAAATACAGTACCTCCAAAAGAGAAGATTGCCACATGTTTGTTCCAAGGGATTTCAATTCTGTACGCTCAACTCCATGCGTCCTTCATGCGAAAATTCAACCTCCGGCCACCGTCAGACTGCACTACCAGGGTCTTCTGCGGTTACTCCTCCGATCTCTGTCATTCTCCACCGCAGGAGAGAAAAGCCTTTTGTACCAATTCTCTTGCAGTCTTCTTTCTCTAACAGCTGCTGAATCTATCGGAGTTCCAAACCAAATCATCGGAGATGATAGCACAACAAAGACTTGTGAAGATTAAGAGCATATCCTTTGTTCGAACACTTTCACAAGGAAAGTTCCATCTCTACTGAACCTGCACACAATCGGCCGAGCTATCTGGAAAATTTTAATTCAACTATTCATCGAGGATACTTTGCGTAAATCCTTAATGGAAGAAATGATTGACTCCAATCTGACCAACAATCAAGGATAGCCAACAACAGGAAGGAATCGTCGGACTCGATCAGAATAGGTAAGAAATTTAAAAAGAAAGAGGGCAACATAGACTCTGATTAGAAGAATCAGAGCTATTATTGTTCAATCCAATCCGGAGAAAACAAAGAGCTATGAGGAACAAGCCAGGCTAGATTGAAATCACTACCAAAAATCGCTTTACGGATGTATAATCCGACTAGCGAAACAAAAGATCGATCATATTGATCGAAACAAACTAATTTACATAGAAAGACCCATAATAAGAGGGGACGAAGAGAGAAAGCATCTCTCTCTAAACAAGAGAGAGAAGGGCCTCTTTTAGTAGTACCAAATTACATTTGAAAAAAAAAAAAACTAATTCTATTTTTTGGGGTCAAATCTTTACATTCTAAAATAGTTGAAGTTTTAAGATAATACACAATTATTAAGAAACTTGTCTTTTATTTAAAAAGTAAGACTAAATATAAATTTTAAATTTTTTGACCAATTACAAAATATATAACAAAATATTATTGGTTACACAATTTTTAATAAAATTAAAAATTACATTGAAATATAAAAAATATCATTTATTTTGAAATATAAAAACTTTCTTTAAGCATCATTTATTTTGAAACGACATTTTAGAGTAATAGTATCAAATTACATTTGAAAAAAAAAAGACTAACTCATGTACTTTTTTTTGGGGTCAAATCTAACTAATGTTTTTTTTTTGGTCAACATAATATATTACTAAGAGAACCAAGTGATTACATAGTTTTGCTTATAAAGTCTAGCTTGCTTGGCTAAAACATCAACATTTTCTAGGAAAGTCCTATTAGCAAAGTGGAAACTATAGTTACACGATCTTGATAGAAAGTGAATGTCTCGCAGCATAGAGGAAACCTCCGTGTGACAAGCACTTGTGATGGTTTTTTCAGTAGACAACTGATATAACTCATCAGTAAGCTTTTTGCAATCAGTGATGAAAGCCACATTATGATATTGCAATGCTTTCAACTGTTTGACTGAGCCACCGCCTCTGCTTCCGAGGAAGAATTTGTAGGCGCAATTGAGGAAGATCCATGGAGTTTTTAAATGTCTTATTTGCTGTGTAAGGACCATCCAATTCCTCCTTCCTCATTATCCTTCTTCCATGATGCATCTACTAAACAATAGTAGTGAGCAGAGTTTGGCAGTAGGTCTGCAATATCCATTATTTGCCTATCTGAAGACCGGCATCTCTGAACTTCATGTTCATCATATTCGACTGCTTGCATCCAATGCTGGTGATCTCGGATCGCTCCATGCACCACCTGAAGTATATGCTCTCTTTTTTGTTGGAAATGTATGTTGTTTCTCATTTTCCAAATTCGCCGAAGTTCAAGAGCTCAGAATCTTCTTACTTTGTAGCAAATATCAGAGCGTTGATGTTATGGAGCAGAAAAATTGAAATTCCGTCTTGAACCCTATAAGATGTGGGAGCCAAAGACCAAATCTCCTTTGATATTTTGTAGTGAAACATCATATGATTTAATGTTTCAGCATCTTCCCCACAGTTTTGACAAGTATCATCTATCTGTACACTTCTTTTATTTAGGTTAATTGTGCAAAGCTGTTATGTGATACTCTCCACCAAAATGTCTTGAGCTTGGGAGGCAGATTGAGTTTCAACAATGCCGAACAACACTTCTTCACTTCTTATGAGATTCCACTCTGTCCTTGTTGCTGTTGGTTTCTTGCATTGAGATTTGCCTTTGGAGATGATATTTTGTTTTAACACTGTACTCTCCATTTCGATTGTAGCTCCAGATACGCACATCTGATATATCATGCATTACACTTGGTCTAATGTTAAGGACATATTGGGCATCCGACGGATTCAAAAAGACTTTCTATCAACCTCCTGTTCTACTCACGGGTTCCAATAATGAAAAGATCGCTCACCTTAATATGAGGATGGCTTACTGCTCCTGCTCCTGCTCCCTGTGCTGGTACAGACTGTTTTGATCGAATCCAATTGTCCTTCCAGACCCTAATAGTTTTTCCATTTTCCACAGTCTATTTCAGTCCTTTTTTCAGTAGATGCTGAGCTTGTAGTATACTGCACCAGGCATAGCTTGAAGTTGAGTAGCTTTTAGCTTCAAGAAAATCTGAATGCATGTAATATTTAGCTTTAAACACACGAGACATCAATGAACTGGGAAATCTAATCAGTCTCCAACCCTGCTAAGCTAAGAGAGCAATATTAAAATCCTCCATATTTCTTATACCTATTTTGCCTTCCTCCTTTGAAGAAGTGATTTTATTCCAACTGACCCAAGGGATTTTATGTCTATCTTTAAATGATGACCACCAAAAATTACGCATGTAAGAAGTGATTTGGTTAAATAGGCCATTTTGGTAGCATAAAACAAGACATGGCATATGTAGGAAGGACAGAAATGACAACCTTGAGTAGAACCTCTTTTCCAGCCTGAGAAAGAAATCTATTGTACCAGCTATCTATTTTGTTCATAATTCTCTGCTTTATAAACTCAAAGGTATCCTTACGTTTTCACCTATCCTCTCAGGCAAACCTAAGTATCTTCCAAATCGACCTACTCTATCCACACCTATCATTTCTTTTAGGATTTGCTGTTCAGTGAAATGAATACCTTTTGAGAAAGCCACCGTAGATTTAGTGTAGTTTACCTCTTGGCCAGACACTTTTTGGTAGATGGTTAGGATCTCCTTTAAGGTCTTACATTCTTCCAGATCTGCTCTAAAAAAAAGTAGAGAATCATCAGCAAAAAGTAAATGGGATATAGCTGGACCTCCTCGCGATGTTTTATATCCATGGAATTTCTGCTGATGAATTGCATTATTTTTAGCTGTGATAGCCCTTTAGTACAGATGATGTATAAGTATGGAGAGATCGGATCTCCCTGTCTAAATCCTCTCTGAGGATAAATAGTTTTAGTAGGTTCTCCGAAACAGAATAAGAGACTGTCAACATACATTTATATATCCATCTACATTTATATATCCATCTGCACCATAGATCAGTGAAACCCATTTGCCTCATCACCTTATCTATAAAATTCCATTCAACTTTACAAAAAAACTTTAAAAATGTCAAGCTTGAGAGCCATGAACTTTGATTTAAGATTTTTAGTATGCAGAGAATGCATAAGTTCATAAGCTATAAGCACATTATCTGTTATAAGCCTTTCTGGAATAAAAGCTGATCAATTTTCTGAGATTATTCTATCTAACCAAGGCTAAAGTCTTTCTGCAAGAATTTTAGAAATTATTTTATAGGCCACATTAGACAAGTTATAAAATCTTTAAGAGTGTCATTTTTTACACAAATTAAAAGGTAGTTAAAATTCGTTTGCGATCTAATTAATTACAGCTAATAATGTTCACGATACTTATATTTATTTATAAAATAAAAGTAGGGCAAATCTTCAAAATAGCACCTTTCTAAGTTTATATCACAAAAATAGCACTCAAAAACTAAAATGACAAAAATAGCACATTTCTAAGTTTATCCTTTGAAAATTTTAATTTTTTTATTTTTTAAAATTTGAAATCTTATCCCCAAAACCTCATTTCTCAACTCTAAACCCTAAACCCTAAACTCTAAACCCTAAACCCTAAAATTTAAACCCTAAACCCTACACTCTAAACCCTAAACTCTAAACCCTAAACCCTAAAATTTAAACCCTAAACCCTACACTCTAAACCCTAAACTCTAAACCCTAAACCCTAAAATTTAAACCCTAAACCCTACACTCTAAACCCTAAACTCTAAACCCTAAACCCTAAAATTTAAACCCTAAACCCTACACTCTAAACCCTAAACTCTAAACCCTAAACCCTAAAATTTAAACCCTAAACCCTACACTCTAAACCCTAAACTCTAAACCCTAAACCCTAAAATTTAAACCCTAAACCCTACACTCTAAACCCTAAACTCTAAACCCTAAACCCTAAAATTTAAACCCTAAACCCTACACTCTAAACCCTAAACTCTAAACCCTAAACCCTAAAATTTAAACCCTAAACCCTACACTCTAAACCCTAAACTCTAAACCCTAAACCCTAAATAGCTCCAGCCAATGAATGATCATGGCATACAGATACTCATCCAGATTTCCAGAATCATACTCAGAAAACTCAAATTTTGAGTCACATACGTAACCATCAAGCAATCTGATAACTGGAATGCCTACATGTAAACATCCTGCTTAATCTTAGACAATATCTACAGCGTATAATATCATGCTTTACTATATTGCTAGGGCATATACAACTGGGATTTGTTGAGTATGGGTAACTAACAGGATACTAACCATTTGTGCTTGAATCTGTTGATTTAGCTTCTCCATATCATCTTTTAGTTGGTTGACAATACTTCGCTGGATAAGACAGAAACGAGAACAATTATTACATGAATCATTGGGAGGTTTGAGGCTTTAACAAAATGTCAGTCGAAACATGTCTTATAGTAAACAAAATAAGACACTGTTCACTCTCAACAGTAGATAAGCCCAGTAAACGCCAATTACGTAGACATCCTGAAAAACCTTCTCCAAATTCTTTGGTTTAACAATATCTCTGTCTTACTGGTGAATGTAGCAATGATTCAATAGTCTAAATCGTGTTCTTTTCACAACATAGTCTAAAAATGATTTAAGAGCATGCCAATTTAAGAAAGAGACTCATATTCTCATATTTGCATCTCCCATGGATCCGAAAACCAGATGACAGAAAATTCTGGCGAACAATGAAGGATGAGTATGTGCAAATAATTAGCCAACTACTATAAATGGTCAAGATTGTTTTCTACGTATGCTGGACACTACCCAACTAGAATGGCATAAGTACCTGCTGGTTATAAGTGTCTGTCATCGAAGAATTTTCAGATGCTAAGGATTCTGCCAAAGCACGTGAAGCATCAAGATCCCTTTGCAGTGAAAACTTTTCTTGCGTTAAATCCTCAATATGCTACAAACGGAAATAAGAAACCATATCTGAGATTCAGAAGAAGCATTGGTCAAAGGGTGCAGAAAGAGCAACTACGAAAGCTAGCATCTGGAAGTAAAATGCATGACCATGTAGAAAAGAATTTGAAACACCAGCAAGAGGCATCAACCACAAATCATTGACAAATTGCTCATGTATATCATGAGATCGATTCCCACTTAAGCTAATCAGACATAACTTTCCAACTGTTAAATAGCATATCGACAATACACATACAAAAGAAAAGAAGGGCAAGAATATAAGAAAAGTACCTGTTCCAGAGAACTAAAATCATCATTTTGCTTTGGGATGGAGTAATCAGTGAAACCTGGCATTACTCCATTGGCAACAGGAAACGAAGGACTCCTGAAATTGTCATATGGATAAGGAGAATCAGATGACGGACCGTTACTGTCGCTCTTTCCTGATATATACTGGAGTGAAGATGGTCCTGACTCATCACCGACAGTTAAATGGGAACCACTTGATGTTTCATGAATCTCAGGGTGTTGATACTGAGTCTCGGAAGCTCTTGAAATATTAAGGGAATCAAGGAAAGATGGACGATTCCTCTTCACAGTTGCTTCATTTTTAGCAGAGTAAGAGGTTGCACCGTAATCATCCGAAGATTCAGAAGGTCGAGATGATGTGTCCGGAGAACTAAACAAATAACTGTTAGACAAAGTTGGCTTCTGCAAGATGCTGCTACCTCCTCTTCTAAGTTCACCACTTTGGTGAGTAGACTCTGCCATCCTGGTAGTAGGTTGTAGAGAGTCTAGCAACAACAAAAAAAAAGTACAGAACAGTTAGGTTGTTCCTTTAAAGGCTTTCTCAATTTCATATGATAGAGCCCCGCGTACCTTTTCTTGATGAGATTAATCCACTGCCATGCATTTGCGTCGAGGTTGATAACAAACTGCTTGGAGATGCACTTTCTGTTAGAGTAGAGGCACGATTGAAATCTCCACTGGATTGCTTCTCTCTATTGTTCACCGTAAAGTCATTAGAGGAACCTCTCAACTCTAAGCTACTAGATGTGCCAACTGACTCATCTCTCTTGCTTCTCTCTTTGCTGCTTCCATCGTAGGATTTGGATTTGGATTTGGATTGGGTTTGGTTGAAGGAGGAGGTTTCAGCAGATTGGCTGAGAGGTCCGTTAGAGATAGATGCAACAACAACTTCTCCATCTGAATCTGCGACGGTGTTATCAACAGGTTGTGCGGTATTATTCTTTTTCTCTCGTTCTGCTTTTTGCTTTCGGAACTCCTCAAGCTGAGAATCCATCAATTAACAAAATTAATTCAGCTTTGTATAATCTAAATCTACCAAAGTAAAGAGAGGAGGATGGATGGATGATCTAAATCTACCTTACGCCGTCCAGCCTCTTGCCTCCGCTTAACCTGAGCTGATGCCATTGTAACCAATCCCTTGTTTTTTTTAATACAATTGAATCCCCTTACCACATGCCAATTTCGAAATTGCCGATGTTATGATGGTACCAGGGGGACAGATCCTGGCGCAAATATGGAGTAGATATATGGGGAGATCTCGAGAAAGGCTGTTCACCAATCCAGGCAATTTGTTTTTAGGGTTTTCGATCCCAAGGAAGGAGCCAAGTTTGCTCGTTTGAGATTTTGGTTTCCTTCTCCGCCAGATCTCTTTTTCTTTTCTGATAATAATAACTTCTCTTTTTATTCTCACTTCGTTGCCTTGAAGAACGTTTTTAGTTTTTCTTCTTTCCGTTGGTTGCAACATACTCCCTGTTCTTATAGATCCATTTTTTAGAAAAAAATTTTGTTTTAAAAAAATATTTTTTTTGTATTTTCAAGACATTAATTAATGAAAAATTGTATTTTTCAAAAAATACAATTGTGTTTAATAAAATTTCATTGGTTAAAAGTTTTTGAAAATAGCTAATTAAGGAAAACAATGTATTGGAAAATATAATTTTAAATGTTTTCTTAATAAGTGTGAAAAAACTATAACATGGATTTTTTAGGAACGGAGGGAGTAATTTTTAGTCATTTTTTTTTTCATTTGAAGCTGTGAAATTAAATTTTGTGAAGATTGTTTGACCAAAGTAAATGGGGAAAATATTTTTTTATTCATTTTATAAAAATTCTTAAAACAACCAGCAGAAAACTACAAAACTAAAACATGTACATGCAATATATTTAGATTAATTCATGTATATGTTTTTTTGTTTTCCAAAATATTAAATGCATTAAAATAAATAAAACTAAGAAAAAATATAAACAGTTGTGATGGTGCATGTTTATGAAACCATAAAAAAACAAAGTAGAACATCCATGTGCCCCATGGAACATGACGACATGCCACCAAAAAACTCGCTATCACTACTATATAAAAAGAACTAATTTAGAGGTTTCTAAAGCTGTCCACATAGGACAAAATATTCTCAACCAATTAAACCACCACGTCATCACGGTCATTTCTTAATACTCAAGCTATTAGGCCACGAAAGCATCCCAGCCCTTCCAGATATTCGGCCCAATCGTAATACTTCCATAGCCCTAATATCTACAGGGACGCCAAATCTGTTTGTCTATCCCACTCTTCTGGTTTAACACTTACAGAGAGCCATGTTATCAATTATTTACACTCTTCCGCTATATTTCGTGCCGCTTGCAAAAATCAAAACCAGTCTGTTACAAAACTTTCTATCTTCCACATTCCACTTTTTTTGCTAGATATTGGACTGCTAGATATTGCTGCCCAATTAAAAGTGAGTATTGAGTAACAACATCATCTCCGGACTCCAAGCTCTCTTCGTCTTCTCCCCTTCTCAATATATAAATCGATGCCTTTCTTTTTTCTCACCAATGGGTTTGTACATTTGAGACGAGCCACAGTAGAGCTAATCGTACGGCGGCTAGAATCTGATTGAGGTTAAACGCTTTACTCACGGTATAGAGGTAATGACAGTGAGAATTTGATTTGTGGTTAAACGGACTCATTCTCTTTTTATATTTTTAAACTAAAACCACATAATCTGATTTGGTGGTTTCGCTTTCTTTTGCAGCCATTTGAGTTTGGGGAACGATGAACCATGAAGGTTTGTATCCTAGCTCCTTTATACATAACTTCATTTTCTAATCCTGGACACAGAGAGATTATGAAGAATTCAAGGTTAACATCAATGCTTAGTTGCGACTGCACAGAAAGTGTCTGAAGAAGTCTTGACTAGGCACAAATGCACTCCCTGGCCTGGTAATAATATTTGTGATCATCTGTCCTGATCTAGGTGAGATTCTCAGAGGCGTTTAACTGTTTTATTTTTGTTATATGTGCTGAGTGTACACATTACTCCCAGAGTTATCTGTTTATTTTCATGTTTTCTCCTTTGAAACAATGGTGTTTGCGATGTATAAAACCACAAGCTGCCTAGGCTGGTTTGTCTTCCCATGAGAAGAGACCCAGAGTTGACCATCATAAAATGTTGGAGCCATGAATCTTGAGCTCCCGCTTTGGCACTGCTTTATGTTGCTACCTTTAGCTTCATTGAAAGCAAAAAGAACAGCTACTGAATAGATTTTTAAATGAGGTACATATATATAATCACTCAAAATATTTTTTTTAGCGCCCACTTTGACCTACAAAAGAATTACAATTTAAAGCACTTGAAAGTTGAGTCAACCGATTGAAAACAAGACTTTGATGATTTTGTTATCCCCCACGACAAAGAGACACTTCTTACCGTAAGAAATGCACCATATATTATCTCTAGGGTCTCATCTACTTATGATTTGCATCTTCGTTTTCTCCACAAATAAAGTTTTCCGAGGAGCTGAGTTGAGGAATTCCCATAAGTTATATGGTCAGTGAACAAATAGTAACTGTTGGAGCCAGCTTTTCTGGGATCCTTGACACAGAATACGTAGAGAATCCAAGTAGAATAATGGTTTGTCTCCGGGCAATAATATGTGTCGGGATAACAGTACACTGTGAGTTTTGTGTATTTGACAAAAAGTAATTACAGTGTATTTGTGTATATGCATGTGTCAGACACAAGTTCGTGATTGATTTAGTTGCTGACATGTGAGCAACCTTTTTATGATTGTTTCGTCTTTCTCAACAGATAAATGAACTTATATTATGTCAAGCAATCTAACAAACAAGTTAACTCATTAATTTTTAGATAAGTATTCAAAGTTGTATAAGCCGCATGAAATTTTTCATGTTTTGTTTATTAAGCTAGATGGGCTTTCAACCTGAAACCAATTGGTAATAAGAGAAGTGACCAATCTATCTTATATATTACTAATGATCTCTTCCAATACCCGATGTGGGACTTATGTCCCTAATACGCCCTCTCGAGATGATGACTCTTTGAGTGTCAATCTCGGAATGTTTGGACAAGGGCCGACTTTGGGCTGGATCGATAATGGATCGGGTTGGATTGTTTGGGTCGGGCTCTGATACCATATTAAGCTAGATGTGCTTCCAACCTAAAACCAATTGGTAATAAGAGGAGTGACCCATCTATCTTATATATTTCTAATGATCTCTTTCAATACCCGATGTGGGACTTATGTCCCTAATATTGTTGATATATACTATCTCTCTGTATTTTAAAATGATGCTTTAAGTTTTTTCACAAATGAAATGTTAAAATTATTATTATTGGGATTAATATTATTTAGATTAATTTTAATCTTTTATATTTTACATTTTAATTACAATATTTATTTGTCACTAATGATGCTCGCCGTTAATGATCTTTGAGGTTTTTCTTGATGCTTTAAGTTTCAACTTTAAAAAATGTTATATAAACAATTAGTAATATTGTAAATATAGTGGAAAATTTTGTAAATTAATAAATTTGAAGCATGTAATCCGCGCGTAGCGCGGGAAAAAAATCTAGTTATAGATAGAATCACATGTAAATCAATTAAAATTCTGCACTTGAGGACAACTAACGAAACAAAACTAACCCGATAAAGCAATGTACATTTTATTGGTTTCATATCACAATTAGTTTGATTCATCTTTTTTAGAAGTCATATCACTTTTTTGTGAAAATGAGTGTATCGATGACACATAAACAAATCACTTTTTCAAATAATGTATAGAGGATATAGCTTATATAGTTATACCAATATTTTTCTTATCAGATTTGTGAATCCCAAAAATCTATTGGGAGCAAGCATAGACAAAAAGAATAAATAAAAAATCTATCGCAAACGGTTAATCAGAGGTCTACCGAAGAAAGTTTGAAGCATTCGCTTCTGTTAAATAGTTGTTACAGAAAATGATAGGGCATACATTTATATATTTTATTTTATACATACATAAACAAACTTTGTTGATTGCTTCTTAACTAGATTACATAGATCAACAAATTACAATCAATGTTCTTTTCACATATTTTCTATAATTACAACTTAGAAATTTCTATAATCACTTTTTACCATATTATTTTTTCCTTAATCTTTATATATTTTTTTATTGCTTGGTTTACAAATTTAAAAGAATCTATACAATTAAAAGACTAATTTGTATGTTTCAGTTTTATATTTGTTAAATAACATAAAATGATAGTAAAATACTTTTGTATCTTCTATCAAATTTTTTTTTTCAAAAATTGATTACTTATATATTAGTTTGTCATAAGACAATATTGTTAAAAATATGTACTATTTTTATTTTGCTTACGGCATCAAAATACCTTCGCACGGCTCGGAGCGGTTTGATCCTCGGCCAAACCTTGTAAACCTCCACGTAAAATATATATTCCATCTATTTTATATTATAAGTAGTTTTAGCAAACAAATACATTTTATAACAGAAATATTTGTAACATTTTAATATATTTTTATATTTATTAAATATTGTGTGACCAATTAAATTATGTATTTATAAATTATATACTAAATATATTTTTAAAATTTCTGGGCTGAATTTTCCATGATTTTAAGAATCCAACATAATATTTATAATGTATTTATAATGTATATATATCTATATTATTCAAATTGAAATATCTTTTGGTACTGTTTGGAAACATGGATATCAGTATAAATGAGAATTGTTTGAAAACATAGATAACAATAGCCATGTTCTTTTATCTGACGCTGCGATCGGCGGTTGCGTCAAAGAAATACACTACAACGGAGACAAATCAAACCTGTTTTGAAAAAGAAATCAGTGGCCAACAAATTCCGAAGACACAAAATGCATAGACAACCGACACTTCTATTCCCAGTGTCAGAGTTATCCATTTTTATTGGCCGCAGCGGCTAAAAAACAAGCAGCATTTTTCCGCCAGTCATGAATATGCCGTGGGAGTAGTTGTAATTTCTGGACGCAACCGCCGATAGCAGCGTAAGATAAAAGAACATGGCTAATATAAAAAAAATATATAGAGTCATTTTAGTAGTTTTACTAATATAATTACATTAATTGTCTTTTCATATTTTACTCATTTTAACAATTCATTAATTATATTACATTAACAATACACCACAACATTAATTATATTACCATAATAATAATAATGTATATTTTTATTTATTAGTTAATCAATATTAATTTGTGTCAATTATAAGCCAACTCTCTTGCGATCTCAAGTTGACGTCATTGAGTGAATCGGGTATCGGTTATGTCCCCGTGGTGATGCATCCTCTGAACTTCGATATTATCTACTTGTGGAACAGGAGCGTGAAAGGTTTGGTCTTGTTTAACTTGCGCGCACACGTGCTTTTAGTGTTCATAAAGAAGCTGAAGAAGATGGCAAGTGTATGGATGGTTGCATCTTGAGTTTTAACGGCTGCAGCGAGTATAAGAAGGGTATTCGTAGATACTATCTCCCATGGTATGAAGGTGGTCCTAACAATCTCTTATTTCCACAATATGTTCACCCTCGTTGGTTGCACCGTCTCCCTCGCCCTCAATCTACCTACCTAGTGTGTACTCTGTTTCTGAGCACTGAGAGATAAGTGTTGCGGTTGCCACTACAAATCAAACTCTGTTCAAATAATGGATTTTGCTTATTAGCTTTGTTTATTGCTCTGGACAATGTTTCACTTGTAGCTTTTCCAACTGATCAGAATATGGCTATGCACATTAATACTTCACTTGCGAAGCAGCCACATCCTCAGGTTGTTCAAGTGATAACACTGATTACATTTGAGTATCGGCTTGTTTTTTTTGGATGTTTTGTTAAGTAGCGGCTTCATGTGTTTTGTGTTTCCTATGTACATTGTGTTTCTTAAACAAAAAGTTATCCAGAAAACATTGACTAGCGAAGAGAGAGGAGAACAAATAGTCGCATATATGTTCAGATCAACAAAATAAGTTATTCATCAAAAGTAATTGAAAACATGATGATGTATATAACCCATTCAGTTTAAAAAGTAAGCTGTTTGAAAATGAAAATGATGATGTTTAGAATACAATTTGAGGAAAGAAAATCCAGAAAATAAAATAGGAAAAAAATGGGTTTAGTAAATATTTTAATTATCAAAAATGAAGATAAACCCTAAAACCCTAAAAGGGGTAAGTCGCAGCTGTTTCTAGAGTCTTCTCCTTCGTCTATTAAGAGTCATCCACTCTTCTCTCCGTAGATCTCACTCGTCCGAACTATCTGTTCCTTAGGGGTTGTCGTCTTCTTCCTCCCTCCTCAGTCACCATGTTCGTTTCGTTTCGTTTCCAATCTCGCTTCCAACGCCAGGTGAGAACTCTCTTGCTTCCTCTCTCTCTCTTATTGCTTCAGTTTTCCGATAGTGAATAACAATGGAGGGAACAAAATCGATCAATGCTTTGATCTAATCTCCTTAATTTCATCTCGATTCTCTAAATCTACTTGCTTTCATTCCTATTTTTTATATTGATTTTGTTTTCTCATTTCCCCTCTTCTCAGGATTGCAAGTAACACACGACAAGTAAATGGTGCATTGGTCTGTAACTCTCTGGTACGAGATTTGTCTTTGGTCTTATTACTAACTTGATGTTGTCTTGCGTCCTCAGGTATCCAGCAGAATGAGCTGGAGCAGGAACTATTCAGTGAAAGAGATTAAGTTTGGGGTTGAAGCTCGTGCTTTGATGCTTAAGGGTGTTGAAGAGCTTGCCGATGCTGTCAGAGTCACCATGGGTCCCAAGGTGCTTATCTATAACTGATCTATGATTTCAGTTTGGTCTGAATTGTTAATGATGTGACTGACGTTCTGTGGTGCTAACTTTGAAGGGATGTAATGTTGTGATTGAGCAAAGTTGGGGAGCTCCTAAAGTGACTAAAGATGGTGTCACCGTTGCTAAAAGCATTTAGTTTAAGTATAAAGTGAAAAAAGTTGGTGCCAGTCTTGTCAAGCAAGTTGCTAATGCTACTAATGACGTTGCCGGTGATGGTAAGATTACTCCACTTCTCCTAACTTGATCCTGTTGTTTCTTACCAAAACTCTCTTACCGAGATTTTTCTTAACTTGTCTTCCAGGTACTACTTGTGATACTGTACTCACCAGGGCGATATTAACCGAAGGTTGCAAATCAGTTGCCACAGGGATGAACGCTATGGACCTAAGGCGAGGTATTTCCATGCCGGTGGATGCTGTGGTGACTAACCTTAAAAGCAGGGCTAGGATGATCAGCACATCCGAAGAGATTGCTCAGGTTGGGACCATTTCTGCAAATGGAGAGAGGGAGATTGGTGAGCTGATTGCTAAGGCTATGGAGAGGGTTGGCAAAGAAGGTGTAATCACCATCCAAGTAAGTGACTCACTGAATATGAGTGCTTATGATACTGATAGATTGGTCAAACCACTTACCGTGAGTAAAATGCTTTGCAGGACGGAAAGACGTTGATTAATGAGTTGGAAGTTGTAGAAGGGATGAAGCTGGACAGAGGTTATACATCCCCTCACTTTATCACCAATCAGAAAACCCAAAAATGTGTAAGTTTCTTACTCCTACTACTCAGTCTAGATTCTTGATGCCTCAAATCAGTTCTAGAGTTGACATAGTTTTGACTCAATATGCAGGAACTGGAAGAGCCTCTCATTCTTATCCATGAGAAGAAGATCTCATCTATCAACTCTGTAGAGGATGAATTCGACCATCCCTCAAGGTCCGAAGAATAGACGGCTCGGCCCATACTAAGCGTAGCAACAGCTCGAAGCGGCGGCTCGGAGCGCTGATCTCTCGGCGCGACATGAGAGTACTTTTAGTCAGTCGCGCATCGACTAAACACAGTCGGCTCAACGGCTCCTCGAAGCGATGTGGGCTTCTCGGCCCAGCGAGTTAAAAGCACATAAAAGTGACGCGAGCTAGGTCACGGAAGAGCACCAAGTCGGTTATAAAAGAGAGGAGGGAGACAACGTAGAGGGGATCCAAAATCATTCACACATACTTGGCGACTAGATTAGGGTTTTCCCTTTATTATCTTGCCGTGTTGTATCTTTCCGTTAAAGCTCTTCGAGCTTTGGCATCCTTTCCTTTACGCATTTCCTTTCCTTGTAACCGACGAAACGCTTTTCCGACCATCAATAAGACGTCTTTGCTTAACCCACATTTAAAACCGAACGTTCCCTCGTTTAGTACCGTTTTCCGATCAAACAGTTGGCGCCCACCGTGGGGCCTCTAGCAAAGTAACGTCAACAAGATGGCGACGAGCAACGACGGCTTTTCCTCTGGAGAAGAGCGTGAAGCTCCCAAAATGACACCTGCGTCATTTCCTGCGACTCCGGCACTGCTACCACCCGCATCCATAGAAACTATCATGGCGCGCCTTGCACAGCATGACGCAGCCCAGAAGGCGGCAACCAACCAAATCGCGGCGCTCGTAAAAATCTTAGCCCCTCTCGCTGCGAACGTGGAAGCTTCGACGGCGCAGTACCGGAGACATCTGTTTAATACAGATAGAGCGACCGGCGCACGCTGGAGATCAAGATGTCAACGACGGCGATACGGCTCAAAACCCTGGCGGTCTTGACGCACACACCATAAACGAACTAGCCGCGTTAAAGAAATCAGTGCTCGATATACACTCCAAGATTCACAACGTAACGACGTCAGCTCCACAAATCGAGCGTGTCCTCGCCGAATCTCTCCGGACGCCGTTCACAGAGAAAATAACGAAGGTTCGACTCCGAAAGATGGAAAAGCTCCGTCTTCCGACCTTCGATGGTGTTTCCGACCCTTCTGCCCACGTCACGTCCTTCAACATTGCGATGCGACGCGCAAACCTCTCTGACAAAGAAAAAGACGCTGGCTTTTGTCAGCTTTTCGTCGAAACCCTAGAAGGAGATGCTCTCAACTGGTTCACCGGCCTCCAAGAGAACTCCATCAGCAGCTTTCACGACCTCTCGACGGCTTTCTTCAAGAACTATATCATGTTTACTCGTCAGGAAGCCACCACCACGGATCTCTGGATTCTCAACCACGCTAACGGGCAAAGCCTGAGGGATTTCATGGAGGAGTTTAAATATGTCGTCTCGAAGGTCGACGTACCAGACCACATAACTGTGGAATCGTTGATGAACACCCTCCAATATTAAATCACCATTCCGAGCTGACCTCTACCGGCATCTGACGAGATCCGTACCAGATGCTATCGCCCGATTCAACAACTTCATCCGTATGGAAGAAGACACCAGGGAGAAGGCGGCGAAAGAAGCGGCAGGAAAACAAACGCCCGCCCGAACTAACGACACTCGTCAGGAGCCTCGCCAGCATTCTGTAGGCGGGAAACTCAACCAAAAGAGGGGTTACATGAACGTAGTGGACGAAAAAGAGCCATCAGGCTCCGCAGTTGTCGTGCGAGAGAAGGGATGGAATCATTGGGATCGAGACACCGTGCAGAAGACATCCAGTTCCTCTGAACCAACGAGTTCAAACGCTGCCGAGCCTGACAAGTGGTGCTCTAATCACAAGGTCAAGTCCCACGACACGAAGGATTGCAAGGTTCGTTATGGACATTTCCTCGACTCGATAGCCAGTGGCAAAATCGAGATAGAATCTCCCCCGCAGAAGCC
>NC_027754.1:13300871-13314324 GCF_000695525.1 Brassica oleracea var. oleracea
AAAAACAAAGAGAAGAAAACTCAGAAGTCTCAAGCCAGGGCTCCTCAAAACGAAGAACGAGCTAGCCCCGAGAGAGCCCCAGTGAACAACGTCAATCCCGAGGACGAGTCAACCGATGAGGAACGACCGAAGAACCGACGGCTAGTGGAAGTAATTCTCTCTCGACCTGACGATTCACCGGATGACGAAATCCCACCGATAGCACCCGATTTGCGCGACAAATTAGGGAGAAAAACGGACTCTGAGGATCTACACGTCTCGCTAAAGCAAAAAGCCGCAATGGTACCAGTAAGCAAGACGGATCTCAGGACGACTGTAACACCCCCGAACCGTCCTAGGCATAGGTCGACCCACCGACCAACAATCAGACAAGAACATGACCGACGAACCGACCCACACCAAGGGTTGGAGATGAAAGGCCAACAATCAAACAAGAACATGACTGACCGTTCAACCCAACACTATGGTCCGGAAGTGCTACGTGACGGGCTAGGGACAATCCAGTTAACGTCACAGAACTTAATCCGCAACTTCGACCAGTTCATCCACTAACACGACCCGCTAAATCATGGCTTAAGGCTTTGCAACCCGTACTATGAGTTAACGGTTCCGTTAGATCGCGGCCTAAGGCTTTTCAACCCGTACCTAAACCTAACATTGTGTTTAGACCGGACAAGTCTATTTATCAGAGAACCATTGTAACGAATATAAAACATCACTTTTATTGAATATAATAAAGATTCGTTACAAGTAAAATATTACAGATGGATCCAGGCCTAGTGCCAACATCGAGTCAAAAGACTTTAACTAGTACTGTTTTTCAAAAGGAAAGGCAAAAGTACTTCCGGTGCTCCTAACGTCCAGCTTCCACGCTACCCGGTCTCCCACTAAGGTTTCCTGCAACGATAGGTGAGTTTAATGAGTAACCTAATGTCACTCAGTGAGCCAGGGCTCCAACTAACAAATACAACCCATCGCCATCCCAATCCCAAACAATCTAAGACGAGGAGTTCACCTAACAATAACAGAACAGTAATAATCATCACTCGAGGCTTCCTCCGTGGAAACCCGAGTGACTCAACAAGAACATAAACATAAATTAGATAAGCAGTGGAATATAATCCACCATTAGCGTAATAAAATAATTTATGCTACGGCTCTACACTTGTACAATACACAACCCACTCGAGCTTTCTCCTCACATTCTCGACCCGGAACACCTAACTCCCAGCCACAGAGGCACACGGGCTAGAACATCCAAACTACTGACATGTAACCCCAATAAGGTATCACATGAAGGAGCATGCTTTCTAGCAACCTCTCCGTACAGAGCATGCTTTATGCAACCTCTCTGCCCAGCCGCGTGGGGACATACTCTGGCAACCTTCCTTGCCGCAAACTAACATGTAGCACCCACCAAGGATACCACATGATGAAGCATTCTTTCTAGCAACCTCCCCGTACAGAGCATGCTTTATGCAACCTCTCTGCCAAGTCGCGTAGGGGCATGCTTACGTAACCTTCCTTGCCGCGTAACACCCAAAACACAAGCCTAGCATTGCTGATCAGGCAAGCTATCGGCAAAGCTCGATACTAAACACTAGTACCAATAATCCGGCCTATATGGCCTAGGATGCTAAGTACAACACTAACTAGGAACTCAGCCTATATGGCCTAGATTCCCTACTAACTCAACCATACACCGTACTAGCAATTCGGTCTATATGACCTGAGTTGCCTAGTACTAACATATAATCAACTAAAACAACAACATCACATTCCATGCATGCAAACTGATAATAATGCAATAGCAATAATCATCTATGCATGCAATCTAACAACCTAGCAATCAACCCAAGATAGATTCCAGAATACCTATCTATCCACAACCTAGCAATATTGTCTAAGGGTTCGCATTCGCTAACTAACCAAGCAACCTAACCATTAGCATGCTACTACGATTCCCAAGCAATAACTAAGCATGCTATCAACTCAATCAATCAAACCACGATTATTAACTAATCAAACCGTTACTTAGTTAGACCTGGCTCCTGCCATGATCCAACTTCCAAGTAACGGGAACCTGCATGAAAACAAGCCAGCAATCAATTGTCATGACTCACAGTGTTTGGTTCGTTGTGGCTTTGACCCTTGCCTGAATCCTCGACCAAAACCCTTTCTTGGACTCCTCAAGTAGCCTCCTGTCCCAACTGACCTCAAAGGCGTGCCTAACCCTGAATGGCCTCCCTTGAACAACTCTCAACTCAAATAGAAACTCCTCTAGGCGACGACTCAAAACTGGTGTAGTAACTGATCTCGAAAACTCCCGAAAACTCTCGAAATCTATCGAAACCTCTTGCTTTCTCTCTCTGCTTTCTCTCACATTTTTAAACTGATCTGAAGTGGTCTGGATGTGTGTGAACTGTGAAGGTGGACGTGCCTATTTATAGAAGACAGCAGCCAATCACCTTCAAGTTGGTGGCAGCCCGTGTGTCGCTCCGCATGGCTCCGGTTGCATGTGCCGCGGCACCTAGTGCTCCACATGGCGGTCAGCATGCTCAGGATGGCATGTAAGGTGACACCACGACCTCCACATGTCTGATGCACGTCCTGGTTGCATGCAATCCGACACCACAGCGCCCTCATGTCGATAAACATGCTTTGATCGCAGATACGGCGACATCTCGTGGTTCTGGGTGTCACTCCGCATGTGCTGCTTCCATGTGCGCTGACACCTCGTGCTTGTGTAGACAAATAGCTTATCAGATGGTTGACACCACGTCCTGATGACATGCATCGGGATACCTCGAGCTTCTCGGTCGATTTACGCGATTTCGACCCTTCCGGCATATTTATCGTCCGCGATTCAACCACCAAGTTGATGTTCGACCAATCTTCTGTCTCGACCTTTCTTATCCCAAAGGGTGGGTTATCACAACGACCCTAAATGAGTCCAAGGTGAGAAAGACTGCCCACACCTTAGTTGCTCCGAGCTTCCAACCTCAACTTACAGACTTACGCGAGCAGATCAATTCTAAAGTTGAAGACCTACGCGTCAAGCTTAGCCAGTCCAAAAGACGTGATTTACGACCATGCCTCGAGGCGAAACGACAGGCGCAACTGGAGTTGATGAAGGCTACGCACGCCCCACACCCAACATGATAATGGGTGGCTTACCTCCTTGCGGGGACTCGGTAAGGGCCGTTAAAGATTACAGACGACAAGCCGTCACCGTGCAGAAATGGCCTTCACAAGTCGAAGCTGAACATCAGATCTCTTTCTCAGCAGCCGATACTCGCGGCATCAGCATGCCGCATAATGATCCACTACTCATTGATATTGTAATTGGCAAATGCCAGGTCACAAAGGTTCTCGTCGACACTGGTAGCTCGGTCGACCTTATCTTTCGAGATACGCTCGACAAGATGGGAATCAACCTACGCGACATGAAGCCCTCTTCACGCACTCTCACGGGGTCAACGGTTCCTCGGAACAGATGATCGGGACAATACGTCTCCCGGTTTACGCAGGGGACGTAACCCAAACCGTTAAGTTCTCTGTTATCCGGGCTAAGGCGCCTTACAACGCTATCCTCGGCACCCCTTGGTTACACTCCATGGAAGCCATTCCCTCTACTTATCACCAGTGTGTTAAGTTTCCCGGAAAAGACGGAACAACACAGACGATCCGTGGAGACTAACGGGCTGAGAGAGAGCTGCTTATCGCCGCAGTCAAGTTACAACAGTCAGTTTCTCTCGTCAACTCAGTCGCCAAACCAATTCATAAAATCTATCCCCAGAAGGAAGAAATCCGGGAAGTCCACATTGATGAAGCCGACCCGACGAAAGTCATACGCGTTGGAGCCTTCCTCAAAGCAAACACTTCGACTTTCGCATGGAAAACTTCGGATATGAAGGGGATAGACCCCGTTGTAGCGTCCCACGAGTTGAACGCTGACCCTACGTTCAAACCTATTCGGCAGAAAAAACAGAAGCTCGGACCTGAGCGGTCTAAAGATGTGAATGAAGAAGTCGACAGATTGCTCGATGCAAGCTTCATCGTCGAGGTCCGGTATCCAGAATGGTTGGCCAATTCTGTGGTAGTGAAGAAGAAAAATGAGATGGGGCATCTGTGTCGACTTCACTGATCTAAACAAAGCCTGTCCCAAAGACAGCTACCACTCCCTCACATCGATCGTTTGGTAGAGTCGACAGCCGGTAACAAAGTCTTAACCTTCATGGACGCCTTCTCAGGGTACAATCAAATCCTAATGCATCCGGATGACCGCGAGAAAACGGCCTTCATAACGGACCAGGGGACATATTGCTATAAAGTCATGCTCTTCGGCTTGAAGAACGCAGGCGCGACCTACCAGCGTTTGGTCAATCGAATGTTCGCGGATAAATTTGGCGACACTATGGAGGTTTACATCGACGACATGCTGGTCAAGTAACTCCACGCTGAAAACCACCTCGACCATTTGCGAGACTGCTTCAAAACGTTGAACGAGTTTGGGATGAAACTCAACCCGGCGAAGTGCACCTTCAGAGTCACCTCAGGCAAATTCCTGGGATACATTGTCACCCAGCGAGGCATCGAAGCGAACCCCAAGCAAATAACCCCAATCCTCAACCTCCCGAGCCCAAGGAACAGCCGAGAAGTCCAACGCTTAACAGGGAGAATTGCAGCCCTCAACAGATTCATCTCGCGATCTACTGATAAGTGCCTCCCTTTCTATGAACTCTTGCGCGGAAATAGAAGTTTCATCTGGGAAGAAAAATGCGAAGAAGCGTTCAATCAACTGAAGCACTATCTCACGACGCCTCCGGTTCTATCAAAGCCCGAGGCTGGTGATACCCTGTCCTTATATATCGCCGACACTTCCTCGGCGGTCAGCAGCGTTCTCATCCGCGAAGATCGAGGCGAGCAGAAGCCCATTTTCTACATCAGCAAATGCATGACCGAACCGGAAACGTGGTACCCAAACTTGGAGAAAATGGCTCTCGCCGTCGTCACCTCGGCAAGAAAACTCAGGCCTTACTTTCAACCACATACGATCGAAATACTCTCCAACCAGCCCCTCAGAACGGTGATGCAAAACACAAACAAGTCATGAAGATTGACCAAGTGGGCTATGGAACTAAGCGAGCACGACATTGTATAAAAGAACCACACTGCAGCTGAATCGCAGGTTCTCGCTGACTTCCTGATCGAGTTAACGCCAGAACTCGAACAAGACCTAATCCTACCAAGCAAGAATTGGATACTGCACGTAGATGGTTCATCTACGAACAAAGGTTCGGGGGCAGGTGTACAACTACAGTCTCCCGCAGGTGAGCTAATTCGACAATCGTTCAGCTTTGGCTTCGCAGCATCAAACAACGAAGCTGAATACGAGTCTCTCATTGCGGGGCTCCGTCTCGCTAAAGCAGTCAAAGCTAAGCGAGTTAGCGCATACTGCGATTCCCAACTCGTGGTAAACCAATATCTTGGCGACTACGACGTCAAGAATGATAGGATGGATCCTTACCTAAAACTCGTCAAGGATCTCACACGGGATTTCGAGTTCTTCGAAATCTGGAAGGTTCCTCGTGGAGAAAACATATGCGCGGACGCCCTCGCAGCTCTTGGAAGCAAACTGCACGACCAAGTGAAGAGAACGATCCCAATACACAAGATTGAGAAACCAAGCATCAGCCAAATAACCGAGCAGTTGGCCATCGCAGCATCCGTCACCGACTCAATGCATATCGACGAAGCAGAACCTTGCACAAGGGAAAGTCAGCTCAGCGATTGGCGAAAGGAGTTCATCGCTTACTTAGCTGATGGCAAATTGCCTACCGAGAAGTGGGAGGCTAGACGACTCAAGCGACGCAGCGCACATTACGTCGTCATGGACGGAGACCTCCATCGATGGACCACGACAAAGGTACTCCTTAAATGCATTTCCGGTGACGAAACAAGACTCGTCATGGACGAAACGCACGAAGGAGCGGCAGGCAATCATTCAGGAGGGCGAGCCCTCGCATTGAAAGTGAAGAATCTCGGTTTCTACTGGCCGACCATGAACGCAGATTGTGAATCTTACGTCAAAAAATGTGACAAGTGCCAGCGAAACCCTTCAACCATCCACAGTCCGACGGAGTTGTTCCATACCTTGACTGCACCGTACCCGTTCATGCGATGGGGAATGGATATTATTGGACCAATGCCGAGCTCTCGACAGAATTGATTCATCTTGGTCCTCACGGATAAGGAGGTACAGAAGTTTGTCTGGAAAAACATCATTTCCAGGCACGGGCTCCCCTACGAGATAATCACCGACAACGGGTCACAGTTTATCTCGCATAACTTCAGAGAGTTCTGCGACAGGTGGAGAATCTGTTTAAACATGTCAACACCGAGAAACCCGCAGAGCAACAGTCAAGCCGAGTCAACTAACAAAACAATCGTCGACGGCCTCAAGAAGCGACTCGACTTGAAGAAGGGTTGCTGGGCTGATGAACTAGACGGAGTCCTGTGGTCCCATAGAACACCCCGCGTTGAGCAACCAAGGCTACCCCTTTCTCGATGGCCTATGGAGTCGAAGCAATGGCACCTGCCGAGGTAAACGTGACGAGCCTACGCCGTTCCAAAATGCCGCAAAACATCGAGCTTAACCAATATATGCTCCTTGACGCACTGGACGATATCGAGGAAAGACGCGACCAAGCGTTACTTCGTATCCAGAACTATCAGCACCACAGAGCTACTATAACAAGAAGGTTAAGTCTCGGCCTCTCAAAATAGGCAACCTCGTTCTGCGGAAGTTGTTCGAGAATACCAAGGAATGGAAAGCTAGCAAACTCGGAGCCAATTGGGAGGGACCTTACAAGATCACCGAGATAGTCAAACCCGGGGGCTACCATCTCGAAACCTCAACCGGCGAAGCAGTGCCACGAGCTTGGAACTCGAAGCACCTTCGACGTTTTCACAACTAAACAAGCACCAAAGGCGAATGAACGACTCACGGTCACGTTCACTCGTTGCTAAAAAGAAAAAAAAAAACGAGTAAATGTGCTTTCCCAGCCACTTTTGCTTGAAAAACAAAGAACTACGAATGGCTTGATCCTCCACAAAAGAGGTACATAGGCAGCCTTAACAGGTCCAACTGTAACAAAAAAAAAAAACTCCTCCCTTGAGAAGTCCACACCGCTCATGCGATGCCCAGACGAGCTCACCCCGGCCTCTCGATCGAACGTACCGGCACTCGCACCCCACCACCGAGTATGTCCTGATCAGACACGTGCTCGCGGGGACTTGGTCGTATCACAGCATTAGCTGATATGTCCGAAATGATGACTCCTATCCGTTTCATGATTTACTAAGTACGGTTTGGCCGACCGAATGCTTAGAAATTACTTTGAAATCGGATCTGGAACCGTTGCCATTTAAAAACTTTTCCTAGTCCCAAGTTGCCCGCCTTTGGCCCGCGTCTAGTCAGCGCACAGACAACTGAGCCAAATGAGCGAAAGCACTTACCGACTGATGGCTCGGCGACAAACTATCGCAAGCCCACTGAATCTGTGATCTACGCGAGGCAACGTCAGAAACGACAATATCATTGTCTCGGTGCAGCGTTGATCACATGATCTAAATATTCGCCTTCGCGATCAGTATTTACGAAGCTCCTTAAACTCGATACAAAGGCTAGACTCTCTTATAATCCTTCGAAAACTCAATTGACAATGCTACGGTTTATCGAGTATTCGATATTTAAGAAAGTCAGATAAAGCAGAGTTCATAAAGTCTTCTTCGAGGAAAAGATAGATGGAGTCCCAAGCAAACAACAAAATACCTCTCCGGGTCAAGTCAAAAAAAAAAAAGAGAAGACAGTTTAGGTTCGAAAGGGACGACGAAGTCATTCTTCGGCATCTTTGGCCAGCTCCCGCTCAGTATCTTCATCACCGATAGATGGTCCTGGGGGGTCCGCGTTCATCGAGTAATCCGCGCCTTCGTTTTCAATATGAGGAGTCGTCTCGCCCTCGCGAACCTCGAGTAAATCCTTAGGAGGGTTGACCTGGGAGTCATCTACCCCTTCACTTTGGCCCTTGTCGACCTCTCGGTCGTCCTCATCCTTGTTCGATTCCCCATCCTGGACATCCTCTTGGTCAGCAGCCGAGGAATCAGAAATCTCAAAGACGGTGGTTCGAGCCTGGTCTTGTGCTGAGATCCCCCCTCGTCGACAGTTTGAACGACGGGAGCCGGCAAGTTGCTTCCTTGGGTACCGTGTCCCAGGGAACGAGACGGAGAGATTGAAGCCTCGAGACGATTAGCGGGACTTTGGAGAGCAGCAGCGGTCCTCGGATTGACCTGGTGTGCATTGGTTCTGTGCGGGTCGAGACCTGCGAAGCCTCGCATATCGACAAACTGCGAGTCGAGCATAAGTGGAGACAGGGCCAAGTCGCCCTTGGGGATCTCGCCAGGGTTTAGTTTTGCAGCTTCCCTCTCGAACTGCTTTTCTTGGGAAGCAAACATGTCAATGGTCTCCTGAGGGATGTCACGACCACCAGCCTTCAAAGCTTCCAGGCATTTTTTAGTTCTGAATGCCTGACTCTGCAACAGCCGCGCCGTGTCGAATGGCTTGCAACGAGCCCACCAGTTGCGCAGATTCCCGAAATGCTTGTTGGATTTCGCGATCATCTCGGTCTCAACCCTCACCCTCTCCTTTGTAACCTCATTGATACACATGTCCCTGAGTTGACCTAACTCTTTCTTATGCTCTGCGGCCTTAACTCCAAAGTTTCGATAGTCGACCGAGCGATGGAAAGCTCCGCCTCGGCTGCGTCAGCTCGCTCCTTCTGAGCCTTTCTTCGAGCAACTGCTCGATCCCGTTTTTTGGCCATTTTATCATACTCTTCCTGCCATTCCGCCCTCTTTCGGTAAAGAAGCCTACCTTTGGCCGCCACCGTCCTCTTCAGCTTCTCCGACTCTTTAAGCGCTTCCTTCAGCGCCGTGTCGTATTTCTGGATGACGAAGTTCGAGACTCCGTCACACTGCAAAGCACGAAAGCCAAAATACTTAAGCAAATAAGAAAAATACAATGCAAATGGAAAAGGCGATGGAGACGAAGGAATGTCTTACCAGCAACTTGGTGCGAGCAGCATCAACGTACTCGTCCTGGAAGATCAAGTCAGCAACTGGCGAAAGAGGCTTCGGGCCACATTTGATCTGATTGACCAGTTCCGCGCATCTGTTGCATAGATGAGGGGAGTCGGTCCATCGTACTCAAACGAGACGCGGTCGGGAAACTCAACCCTCAGAGTCTTCCTGACGATTGGAGCACCACCAGTCAACGTACCGGGAGCCGACGCCCCGGGGACCGATGGAGCAGAAGCTCTGACAACACTTGGAGCAGAAGAAGAAGGAACCTGGCGACTGGTCGTTCCCTGCTCGCTTCCTTGCTTCGATCTCTTCTTCTGAAGCGGAACCTCGGGCGAGAGATTCCCGGGTTCGTCTGTTAAAGCCAAGTTAGGAGTTGGCCCGACAGTCGAGCCAACCTGAGCAGAGGAACCGGCAACTCCAGCACCTCGGGTCGCAACGTTCTTCTCCGGAAATTGCTGAGTGTTCGACTGCTTCTTCTTCTTTCTCTTCTTCATGGGCGGCTCGGTGGCCTCAGCCCGATCAGTTTCCTCTGGAAGAGTCTCGAGATCCTCACCAACGGAGGGATCGTCGCGAGATCTCTTCTTGCTTTTCTTCTTCTTAGAAGCAGCGGCGGTGGCTCCGGGCGAAGAGGCTTGACGCTGGAGAGTCGCGTCGATTGTATCGGAAACCACCATCTCATTAGAGGGTACCGACGGCTCAGCACTCGGCAGACCAAGCGGGGTCGCCATCATGGCACTTAGATCCGGAAGGCCCCTCATTTTCCTTGCTTCGTTAATCCTCTTCTGCTCTTCTTTGGTGAACAGCGAGATCCGTCTCTTAACCTTGTTAGCCGAGGGAAGGGAACTTGAATTCCAATCCTCTGCGAAAAACATGAACAAAAGGCTTAGTCACGAAAGTGGAAGCAGAGAGTCGCAGCAGAACAAGGAAAAGAGCAGACTTACTCCTGGAAATGCGATCAATGCAACGGCAAACCCTCTCCCAAGAAATGTTCCCCCAATGCTCTTGATCGAGTCTCGCGACGGCAAGAGCGCTCGACAGGAATTCCTCTGGATACTTGCGAGAAGTCGGATGATCAGTTGCAAAGAAAAAAAACGGTTAGTATGCGAAGAAACAACGCGAGTTAACGAGAAATACTCTACCAAGTAAGGTTTTCCACAACACATGGTAGTCTTCGTCTGGAGGATCCTCGAAGGCAGAATCGTCGCACTTGACGTAAAAATAAGACCTCTGCCAGTCAAATGTCTTATTAGGGTGCCCCCTATCATGTTATAGCTTGGTCCCATTTTTATCGACAAAAGGCCGTCGTCCAACGAGCTGATGGACGTCAACTCCTCGAAAGCGCAAACACTTAGAGAGACGTCGATCTCGGCAGCCATGACCAATAAGGAAACCGCGATACGCCATGAGCCATTCAGGAACTGGCTGATCGTTGCGCCTCGGCGCCTCGCGTACGATGTAACCAGTCGTGGGATCGGGAACCAGAGCTTCGTATCGTCTTGAAAATAGGATTCATATACGCACTAGAACCCAACCGGCGGCGACTAAGGCCTCTGGCTTTTCGAAGGAATCAGGAAAGTCACCTCCAATCCGCGATGTTCCCTCAAAAGTTTCTTCACACTATCAAGAGTCGACCGCGTCTCGATAATGTTCTCCCAGGCCTGACCGCTCACATCCGGAGAGCGCAGGAACTCGAGAGCTACAGCCGGAAGTTCTTCGAAGATCTCTCCAGGGTAGTAGCATGTCGGTACGTAATTAACGAGTGACATGGGAGCTTCATGGTGAGTTTTTGTTTTGGAGAAAGTAGTGATTATCAGCAGCCTCTATTGTTGTGCGACTTCTAATCCTTTCTGAAACGTTAATTAGGTTACATGGAGTCTCCAACGACAACCCATTAGCTCCAATTATACGCCGTCTAGGCCTCAGTGGTGATGACTCCTTCTTGTATGATCATGATCTCCAAAGGTAATTGTTTCCTGCCATTTCTGTTTACGAGATAACCTCCCACCAGACGACATACCACTATCTATTCTACAACAACAACAACCTAGAGAGAAGCAACGAGGAAGAGAGAGAAAGTACCTGGATAACGCGGAGAAGAATGGAGAGAATGAGAAGTGGAGAGGTATTTATAGAGGAGGAGCGGGGCGTTCCCCCGAGGCGTCATCATTGGGTCTACATGGGCCTACATGGGCCTCGAAACAGTACCTAGCCGCCCGAAGAAATCGACGCGCCGTTTCGACTTCTCGCAATAACCGGTTCCAACCCAGGCCAAACCAACGGTCGAACTAAAAATCGGGCCTAACCAAACGAAAACCGGTTCGACCGGGACTCGATTAAACCGTCTAAAAACATGAGGATACATGACAAAGTCTCGCGATACGACGACCGAACAACGCACTTTCGCGATGGCCCGTCTGTCCTTCCAAACCATTAACTTTCCAAATTCATCAAGCTCGACAGAACGTCACTCGCCGATGAACTGGGGGGGACTTACTGTAGAGGATTGATTCGACCATCCCTCAAGGCCCGAAGAACAGATGGCCCGGCCCATACTAAGCGTAGCTAGAGCTCGAAGCGGCGGCTCGGAGCGCCGATCTCTCGGCGTGACATTAGAGTACTTTTAGTCGGTCGCGCATCGACTAAACACAGTCGGCTCAATGGCTCCTCGAAGCGATGTGGGCTTCTCGGTCCAGCGAGTTAAAAGCCCATAAAAGCGACGCGAGCTAGGTCACGGAAGAGCACCAAGTCGAGGAGGGAGACAACGTAGAGGGGATCCGAAATCATTCACACATACTTGGCGGCTAGATTAGGGTTTTTCCTTTATTATCTTGCCTTGTTGTATCTTTCCGGTAAAACTCTTCGAGCTCCGGCATCCTTTCCTTTACGCATTTCCTTTTCTTGTAACCGACGAAACGCTTTCCCGACCATCAATAAGACGTCTTTGCTTAACCCAAATTTAAAACCGAACGTTCCCTCGTTTAGTACCGTTTCCCGATCAAACAAACTCCATAGTGAAGGTGTTGGAGTTGGCTATGAAGGTATGTATGCTTTGTGTTCACTTAGTAAATTTGGAATCGTTCCTTTTTGTAAATGTTGTGTGAAAGGTATCTAATTTGATTTATTCAAATAAAAACTTATAGAGACAAAGGCCGCTACTGATTGTTTCTGAAGATGTTGAAAGTGAAGCTCTTGCAACTCTTATCCTTAACAAGCTACGTGCTGGAATCAAGGTTCGAAATTTAGACAACTGAAACTTTTCATTTAATCTTCTTCTTTAGATTCGGACTTATTGTTTCACCTTTCTACAGGTTTGTGCCATTAAGGCCCCTGGCTTTGGAGAGAATAGAAAGGCCAATTTGCAAGACCTTGCTGCCCTTACTGGTGGAGAGGTAAACCATTCGTTGCATTATGTGACTGTGAATACTACAGTCAGTTTAAAGTCAAGATTATTGACTTGGCTTAAAATAGGTTATCACGGATGAGCTCGGCATGAATCTGGAGAATGTGGACTTGGGCATGCTAGGGACCTGCAAAAGAGTAAGTCTTTGAAATCTCTCTCATGTATAGATGGTATCTCTTAGTATGAGATTAGATTGATCTGTCTATGGCGTTGCCAACATATCCTTTTTGGATTGTAAGTGTAGTTGACAAGTGTCTGGTTATTTGTAGGTTACTGTTTCCAAGGACGACACGGTTATTCTTGATGGAGCCGGCGACAAGACAGCCATTGAGGAAAGATGTGAGCAGGTAATTGTTAGCATTGTGCCCTGATAACTTTGGTTGGTAGAATTAGTATGCAAGAGTGTATGCAAGCTTACATAATTGTTTGGTACTGCGACTAACAGATAAGGTCAGCAATTGAACTGAGCACTTCAGATTATGACAAGGAGAAACTGCAAGAAAGGTTGACTAAGCTCTCTGGAGGAGTTGCAGTTTTGAAGGTTAGTTTATTTTGAAAATGTTTCAGTAGTAAACCAAAGGTGAGTATAGTTTTGTGGCTTGTTATAAACTCTGGGGCTCTTTTGGGTATAAGATTGGAGGTGCAAGTGAAGCTGAAGTTTGTGAGAAGAAAGACAGAGTGACAGATGCTTTGAATGCCACTAAAGCAACTGTTGAAGAGGGTATTTTGCCAGGTATGTCGCCGCCTCCAGCTAGGAACACTTACCACTTGAAGCTAAAAAGTGTAATGACCCCAACCCCAAGGTATCTCCAAAGGCCAACTTGTTTTTTTTAAAAGAAAGAGAGAGAGAGAGAGAGAGAGAGAGAGAGAGAGAGAGAGAGAGAGAGAGAGAGAGAGAGAGAGAGAGAG
>NC_027754.1:13319284-13325178 GCF_000695525.1 Brassica oleracea var. oleracea
TTTGTTGCTTGAGTACTTTAGGTACTGTGTTTGACATGCATTAGAATTAAATTATATTTATTCGGAGTGCTATGTCCGGGTCCATGGACTTCGGGGTGGCATCCCATACCTCACTGAGCGATTCCCCTGTCGCTCACCCCTCACTCTTCCCCTTTTCAGGTGAGACAAACAAGTATGTGATATTTGGACGGACTTGGTGCTACTGGACTTTTCTTTCGGATTTTATTTGGGCATGGGTGAGAGTTGTCGGTTTATGGGCTTTTATATTACGGGATATTGTTGGTGGCCCATCGTCCTTAGTGTCAGGGAGACGGGTATCACATTGTTGTATGATGACGCGTCGGGGGTGATACGCTGTCCTCCATATAGGAGGTGACGGGTGTCACAAAAAGTGTACCAGATGTTCTTACAGATCAAAACACTTGCAGGAGGAGGTGTGGCTCTTCTATATGCAGCGAGGGAGTTGGAGAAACTTGCAACAGCTAACTTCGACCAGAAGATTGGTGTGCAGATCATTCAGAACGCTTTGAAGGTTAATATAATTCTAAAGCGAATAACATCTTTGATCTGATGATTCTTGATAACAAGTTTAACGGATATTTGTTTTACCAGACCCCTGTGCACACAATTGCTTTAAACGCTGGAGTAGAAGGTGCTGTTATTGTTGGCAAACTCATGGAGCAAGATAACACAGACCTTGGTTATGATGCTGCTAAAGGTGAGCTAGCTATCTGTATCACTTCACTTTCAATCTATTTGATTTTTCTCATCTCTAGCTAATTCTGGAGAAAAATATAGGTGAATATGTGGATATGGTGAAAGCTGGTATCATAGATCCTCTGAAAGTGATCAGGACCGCTTTGGTTGACGCTGCGAGGTAATCAAGAGTCTGCCAATACTCACTCTTGTTTGAATATGTCTCGAGGAAAAACTTAAAACATACTTGTTTGTTTTGTTGTTTACAGTGTGTCGTCTCTGTTGACAACAAACGAAGCAGTAGTGGTAGAGCTTCCCAAAGACGAAAGCGAGGCAGCAGGTGATAGACTTCTATTATCTTGAGTCTGACGTGGCAAGTGAGAACGCTGACGTGTTTAATGAGGAAGAGAGTCAGGAGAGCCTTGGTTTAGTTCAGAAGGTTTGCTGTTAGAGACAGCTCGGGAAGAAGTCACAGATATAAGAAGAGAAGACGACGATGAGAGGGGGCATGCTTTGATGTTGCTGTAGATTGACGCCATGAGTCATCTTAACCCGATCGCCATGAGATCGGTGACGAAGGTGAAGCTCGCCATGAGAGCCTAGCCGGAGTCAAGCTCAAAGCTGTTCGTTTATCATCTTTGTAAGCACGTTTCTGTTCAATAAAGGAGTTAGGGATTTGTAAACTCTATCGGCAGGAGCTGGAGCAGGCATGGGTGGTATGGGAGGCATGGATCATTAATTACATCACTAAACTCTTTTATATTTTTTTTTTGCGCAATCATCACGTTAACATGAGAGAGGATTATTGTATGAGTCTTCGATTATTGTACGAGTCTTTTGCCTTTGTTGCTCAATAACAATAACAATTGGCAAATGTAAGGATACCTTTAGCATCAAAGTTTTTTGAGGCATCAATTGTTTGCATTGATTTATTGAATGGACTCTTGGTTTCTAAATTTGTTGATGATATTAGCTCCACACTCAAAGCTCAATTAACTTTGTGGTAATTTGTTAACACTAATAAAGATAATAATGAATATAAAATAATGGCTCGGCTCGTGCATAAACGGACAAGAGAAGGTCAATTTGTTGATGATATTAGCTCCACACTCAAAGCTCAATTAACTTTGTTAAACGAAAGATATAGAACACAAATCAAGGACTACACAAGCCGTAGTTTCCATGCATGTCAACATTTCACAAAGTGTTATCATAATTAATTGGAAGACAAATGCAATTCCACAATTAAACACCGAATCTTGTTCATAGATTTTACCTCTGCCATAGCTTTGATCTTGAGAGTTACATCGTTGCTAAGAAGAACGAGTTTTTCAGAGATGTTACGGTTTCGATAAAGAAGTGCACATTCGAGAACTTGATCTTCTGATGTAGATCCATTAGACTGAGGAGTGGCTTTGGTTTCCTCTGAAAGGCTTTGGAGCTGAATCCACCATTTGGTATCAACTATACACTCTTGGATCCAGTCCAGAGCTGAGGAAGCAATCTCTGCTCTTCGTCTAAAGAGAAGACTCCAAGTGCTCTTAGTGTCATTTAATTCCCTTAACACTGTTCGAGGTACGACCAGATGTGTCCCTTTAAGACCTTGCAGCAAGTGCAGTGGCTGCCTAGACTCCTTGTCGAGGAGGGAAGAAGTGTCCAACACAATGGTCCATTTAATCTTGTAAAACACAGTGACACTTATGGTTATTATAAGATGTACACAAAGATCAAGGAAAATCAAATTATTCACGACTTACTGAAGAAGAACAAATGCCCCTAGATATGGTGTTTCTTGCTGAAGCAGGGGATTTCTTCTTTGGTGTCAGCGGCTCATTCTTCACCTTTGATAAAGTGTGAAAATCTTCATCCGGCAATGAAAGGTCCCTTGTATCCTCATCATCACTAGAGACTGATGATCCATAAGTCACATCCAGATGTCCATCGGCAGTATCCGTTTGTGACTGCAGTGAAGGCAGGCATTCAGAAGGCTAAGCAAATAACCTGGAAAGACTAAGACAAGTTGAAACCTTTTGATTGTGTGCTTCAATCATTCTATCCAAAAGTAGATTGTCCTTGGCGTATGCAAGGCTAACGGGAATCCAGTTCAGTCTATATTGCCTTGTTGAACAACCGATTCTAATGACATCACCTTCCTTCACCTCAACACACGCATCTGGCTCAACTTTATGATCCCTAACCCATGTCCCATGCCCTAAACCAATTAAAAGTTAAAACACATATATACATAAAGATTCCAAAAAGAAGGAAGAGAAATTCCAGAAGAAACAATCAAAACTGCTTTCCTACGAGAGGATAGATCGGTGACGAATAGTTTCTGATCAGAGGGAAGAGATCGGATCTGCATGTGGTAACTGCTAATACTACGGTGCGTCAGCGGAATGTCGCAGCATGGATGTCGACCCACCTGCAGAATCTGTTCTTCCTCGCTGCGACTGTTGGTCACGAAGAGGACCATGAGAATCGCTCCCTTTTTCAGCACGGTGAACACAGGGATCGTCTTCTCCATCGGTTTCTCTTCCTTGACGTCCATGGATAATCAATCTCTTGAAAAGCGATAAGAGTCTTATACCTTACTTTCCCATTGTTTTCTAGATATCATGCGATCTATACTATAAGTAAATTTTTAGAATCCAGCTCTCACCTTAGACTTAGAGTTTTCAAATCCCTTATAGCTCTATTGCTTTAATGAAAAATATGAATATCCGATTTTGTCCTTTCATATTTTCGAAATTATTAATTTAAATCATAAAATATTCGAAATTCAAAATTTCATTTCATAATTTCAAAATTTCAAAACTTCAAAATTTCAAAATTTCAAAATTTTGGATACTACATTATAATGTATAGTTTTACTTAGTTGTATTGGATTATACTTCATTCTACTGGGTAATATTGATGTAAAGTTATACTAAGTTATACTGAGTACTATTGAGCGTGGTTATACCGATTTATACTGAATTATACTGAGTACTACCGAATATAGTTATACCAGATTATAATTAATTATACTGAGTACTATCGAGTATAGTTATACCGAGTTATACTGAGTTATACTCTGTCATGCCAAATTATACTAAGTTATACTCAGTCATACCAAGTTATACTAAGTTATACTCAGTCATACCGAGTTATACATGAATTATACTGCATAATACTATGTACAACTGAGTTAGTTGTACCGAGTTCGACTGAGTTAATAACACCGAGTTAAACTGAATCTAGATCTGAAGAGGATCTGTAGATGAAATAAATACAACCACGAAAAATACTGTAAAAGAAGAATAATATGAACAATAAGAACCCTAAATCATAGAAAACCTAAAATCTTATTCAAAACACTAAATCAAAATCATCAAGAACAAAAATAAACTCTAGATCGAAACAAACACACAATATTTCTCATAAAACGAAACCCTAATTAGAAATCACAGATCCATGACTATAAATGTAAATAGACTTCGAGCTCTTTTTTCCTTCAATTCTTTCATCTTCTTCACCGTTTTCTTCAATTTTTTCATCATATTGAGTGGCTATGGATAAGTTTCACGAAAGATTGAAGAAGAAAAAAAAAACAGAAGAACAGTTTGTAGATAGAAAGGAATCGAGAAAAAAGAGAGATGCCGCCGCAGAGAAAAGACAAAGAGAAGAAGAAAAGAAAAGAATAAGAAAATCAGAGTCGATTATTGTATATAGTAGAGTTAAAGGCATTAAGGTAATTAGCTTAATTTTTTCCAATAAAAAAATTTAAAACTAAAATAATTTTTAGATGGGTCCTTAGAAGATTACACGATGAGATGTGGGGGTAGGGAAGGTGTTCCCTCGTATAGGCCTCGTTTAGAAGTGGTTATTGGGCCTCGTCTAGACTTGATTTAAGCAAATTTGTTTTTGTATTATTTTCATTTTATGGCTTTTACAGAAGATTGGCCTACTGCGAACTGAACCTGCCAAGATGCAATGAAATTCTACAGGTTATTGGGCCTCAGATGAATATAACATGAAACCCAAGTTTTACATTTTCTACTTTCTCTGTATATAATAAACTAGGTGTTGTGCCCGACGCAGACTTAAACATTTTCATAAATTTTTGAAAAGTTTTTTGTACACTATCTTCATTTTACTAAAATAAATCTTAAAATAACTCAATATTATATTTTTAATTATATAATTAAAAATTTTTGTTTGATTAATATTTAATTATATAATTTATGTTTTTAACTTTTTACGAAAATACTTTTTTCAGATAACAATACAATATATATAAAAATTATCCCTTTTTAATTATATTTTTAAATTTTGGATAATTCAATATTCTATTTTTAATTATTTAATTAAGTATTTTATTTGATTAATATTTAGTTATATAATTTATGTTTTTAACTTTTTACTAAATGATTTTTTCAGATAACAATACAATATATACATAAATTATCTCTGTTTAAACCATATTTTCAGATTTTGGATATTTCTTACTATTATTAATTTTGGATATTTCTTACTATTATTAATTTTAATCAATTATCTAATCAAATCAATTAAAATTTCGTTTTTATTTTTAATTTATTTATACATTTTATTCATTAAGGGTATAAACAATATTTTTTTTTTGTTTTTGATGAAATTTGAAATTTATTGATCAACAATTTGAAATTTTTACAAACGATTAAAAGTTGTTAAATGTCTAAGGTGCATACGAGAAACAAATGGAATACTAAAGAGTAACTTGAAACCATCTTCTTAGCAACCCTTCCAATTTGTGGCCATGAGTGTATCGCAAAGAGCAGATGCGGTTTCGAACTGCCTTGTCTATGAATCTTCTTAATTGATCAGTCTGGATCCCTCGTTGCTGGTGACGCCTTGAATTTCTTTCCTTCCAGATGTAGTACACGGTTGTTTGGAAAAGCATCCTTGCGAGGATTGAGTCGAGGCTTTTTCCTCCCATAGTACGTAGCCGATTGACAGTCCATTCCCAATCTGGGTTGATGTTCCGTCCAACAAGTGGTCTAGCCAGAGATTCCCATATCGTGTAAGAGTATGGGCAGGCGAAGAACAGGTGATCTCTTGTTTCATTTCTCTCTCCACAAAAGCCACAAACCTGAATAATACCCCATGTTCGCATACGATCTCCCGTTGATAACCTGTTCCTTATTGACAGCCATGTTATGAAGGAGAATCTAGGA
>NC_027754.1:13327027-13352027 GCF_000695525.1 Brassica oleracea var. oleracea
ACTTCATCCGTCCAGCAAAACCAGATTCTCCCCAAAGGATGATATGCGTAGTTTGTAAGAGAGTTCCATCCCGGCATAGCAACATTCATACACCACTGATGGTTTGATTCCTGGACTCGTGTCTCAACTAGGCAGCCATAAGAAGGCTTTTTCTCCTGTAACCATGATCTGAGGGCTCGATGCTTGCGTGGTAGATTGAATCCACGCATGTTCCATGCAAAGAAAGAAGTCATAACTTCCTACTGGAAGTTTTTTTTGACGTTCCGTGCCTTCCACCGTTGCTCATGTCTTTAGAACCAGTTACTCTCCCCCGAAGTTTCCTTGGCACCGATCCCTGTTGCCTACTTCTCGATGCAACCTGCAATTCCTTCTCTTTTTTGCCATCCACTATATTTCCCCGAAACTCGTCCTCTTCAACTTCCGTTCCACTTTCTTCTAAGCAGGTCTCCTCCTCTTCATCGATGTCCTGTAAAGGACTAAATCTTGACGGGGATATCATAAACTCCTTTTCTCCTTTCCCGTCTCTTGATGCCTTCACTCCTTTTCCGTTTACCCACACGTCAATTGTATTGGTCTTAGAAAGCTCCGTAGATGATTCAGATATCTTGATCGCTTCTTTCTCGTCTGAAGATGCGACAGGTGTAAGCTCTTCCAGGTCCTTAATTAGATGCTCCATAGCGTTTCCCTCCTTAGGCATTGTCTCCACTACTTCCACAATCCCAGTCTCTTCCCCTCCACTTATCTTATCATCCTTCACACCAATTTCCTTGCTACCCTCCACTTCTTTGCCTTTGCCTCCGACAGATATCCCTTCACGCGGCATGGAGGCATAGGTAGTTTCCCCTGTCCTCTTACTCAGGATTTTAATCTCCTTACTCGAACATTCCTGTCCCTTATGTCCCCACCTGCAGCAGACATTGCAGCGGGGAGGGAGCCAAGGATAATTGACTTCGACTTCGTGAGAAGCTCCAGCTTTGTCCGTGAAAGTGATCTTTTCCACCAGAGTCTTACGTAGATCGACTTCCACTAGGATTCGGGCCATGTCCAGCCTCACACATTTCTCCGTGTTCGGATGCAGTTTCACAAAATGTCCCACTGCCCGAACAAGGCACTTCAGTCCTTTATGGGAATAAAGGGTGTTTGGTACTCCTCTGAGGTCAACCCAGAGTGGCATGGCTGACAAGTCTGGGGGATGCTGAGCAGACTCTGGGGACCAGACATTAACCACCAACGGAATATCCGCTATATGCCAATACTTCCTCTGAATCACCCTGTTTCTCATCTGATCATTTTCAATTCGGAACAACACAGTATTCTTCGCAATAAACTGGACATCAATCTTGGTACCCGCCTTGGGACCAGTCCAAATACGATTGACGGTTGCGTGAATTGAGCCCACGTGGGGAGCGTCTCCAATGAAGTAGCCCACTACGAAACTTTTCCAAAGAAGCTCTGCCTCATCAAAGATCGCATCTGGAATTTGCAGTGTTGCAATACCATCGACAATGTCAATAACCGGTTCCGCTTCTCCTCTGCCGGCCAGGTCCTTCGACCATGGGCCTGATCGGGCCCGTTCTCCCTGTTTACCTCCGTTCCTCCCTTCAGCTTTTTCTCCATGGTTCCCGGTCAGAGATTTCTCCAGGTTCTCCCCACCATCGCGTCCCTCCGAAGCTGCACCTCCGTCAGTTGACTGAGTCGACAGGGCGAGAGATGATACGCCACTCTCGTGTTGAGTCTCTGAAGCTCGGACACTCTGCGCAGCTGGAACTGGTAAAGAGAGCGTCGTCTCGGTCGCCTGAACATCATCTCCCGTCGTCGATCTTAGAAGATCGTCCGTTTCCTGCAGTGACACCTTCGTCGGAGCTTTAGCATCGCTCGATGTTACGCCTGGATCTTCTGTCGTCTCGCTAGGATCTCCAAGCTCAGACGCGATTGGATCTCCCGGAGTCGTCGTTGGATCGCCCGTGAAGTCGCCCTTGATGTCGCCCGTGATTGACGCCATATCTTCCTTTATAACTTTTGAAATGAGAGCTCAATTCTAAAAATTTACTTTAAAATAACTCAATATTATATTTTTAATTATATAATTAAAAATTTTTTTTTTATTATTATTTAATTATATAATTTATGTTTTTAACTTTTTACTAAAATACTTTTTCAGATAACAATACAATATATATAAAAATCATCTTTTTGATAATATTTTTATAATTTTGGATAATTCAATATTCTATTTTTAATTATCTAATTAATAATTTTTTTTGATTAGTATTTAGTTATATAATTTATGTTTTAACTTTTTACTAAAAGACTTTTTCAGATAACAATACGATATATACAAAAATTATCTCTGTTTAAATTATATTTTCAGATTTTGGATAATTCTTACTATTATTAATTTTAATCAATTATCTAATCAAATAAATTAAAATTTCGTTTTTATTTTTTAATTTATCTATACATTTATTCATTAAGGGTATAAATGATATTAACCACTCTAACTTTTAAAGTGAGAGCTCGATTCTACAAATTTACTTCACAAATAATAGTATAGATCGCATGATATCTAGAAAACAATGGGAAAGTAGGTCGCGAAATAGTTTTTAGTTTGCGGTTTGGGTTATCTGAAGATTGGGTCGCCCTTAGTTTTTATCTGAAGATTGGGTCGCAGTACTATTTGACCCTATGCAAGTTTTCCATAAAAGACGTAACCCACCCTGCTGTCCCGAATAAATCACGAGAATGCCACTTTGGCCTTTGCACACTGTCTCGATTCTCAAGACAAACGACCCAGTAACTTCGCCACCCGAAAACCATCGCGGTAATTAAACCTCTCTCTCTCTCCCTCTCTCTCTCTCTCTCTCTCTCTCTCTCTCTCTCTCTCTCTCGTTTAACTAAAAGTCGAAAAGTCTTGGCGATTTCTTCTCCCTGGTGACTGATTCATCTGTTGTGAGCTCTAATTCATCTGCAGCAGCTCCCGATCGACTTTAATTCTACCAGCATGGTTTCAAAATTGAAGACTTACGTCGGCGGGGAAGATTGACAGCCAGAGCCGCCAAACAGCCACGACCTCTAAAAACTCAGCGGTACCAAGGTTCGGTTTTCTGTTTTCTTTCTCCTTTTACCATATTCCGCCTGCTCTTCAGAGCTCTGACTCTGTGTTCGCCTCTTATCCTTAGTGCACATATTTTCTGGTTGTAATTAGTTTAAAATTCGTGTTGCTTTATTTGCATGTTTCTGTTTTTATTAATTTTTAATCTGTGTTGTCAGGTCGTTTCTTCCAGATAAATGTTTCTGCTTGCGTTTTTGTTTCAGTTTTTCTTTCACATTTTTCTTCGGTCTCAGTTTGGCAGACTGTTTGAGTTACCTGTCGCTCGTTGCCACAACTCTATTAAGCTCATTGGCAACCTCCTTTGCCGTCACCTAATTACTATTGGGATATTTTTGTGTAGGATCTTCGAGAGTACCATAGAACAATAGAAGAGCTGGAAGACAAGCAAGAATCGAGACTGAAAGAGATATTTTATTGATAATATGAGCATGAACTACAACGTTTGGTGTATAAACCCTAGTTCTAGCTGCATAGCTCTAATCTCTTAGTTTCTGAATGTCGATCCCTTATTCTAGGGTATGGGTTCCGCTTATATAGTTTTGCAGACGTCGGTGAAGTAGGTTAAACTCTTCCATATTCGACAATATGGAAGAATCCCCTTAAGTAGAAAACTTCCATTTTACCCGGAGGAAGGGGTCGGAACCAGGGTTCCTTTCAGCAGGAACCTGGAGGCCGGTGTCCTACCCGGGGTCTGGAGAAATTTCATACCGGAGTATTTTTTCTCAACAATTTGCCCTTTATTTTTCGATTTCGCCATCGAATTCTGGAGATAACCTGTTGATAGGCCATGAATTTTACCCACATTTACCCATGGTTTATAAGTTTCTTAATATATATTTACTACTATATAGAGTCTATTTAGAGTGTTTACAGGTTCAGTTACGTACTGGAGAAATATGGTGATTTTGGAGCCTTTTGAGTGCAAAGCTGCACATATGCGTCAGATGTTTAGCTATGGATGGAGACTTTTCCACTGTTACATTGAGCCCATCTTTTGACACAAGATAGAACTTTGACTTAGTTTTCCAATGCCACCGGTTTTAGGTCAATCAGCCTCCTCTAGCAGAAGTTATGTCCGTTCTACTGAAGAGTGGTCATTATGCCTCGCGAGAGGAAGCTGTCGAAGAGATGAAAGAATGTCGATCGACGGTGCACCCATAATGTCGATCGGCGGTGATACCAGAAAACAGGCCAAGCCTGTTTCGTGACCAATTTAGGCCCAAAAGTCACCACATATTACCTATATACCCCTGGACTTACCAATATACCCCTAGACGAGCTGAAACCCTATTTTACTTTTTCTAAACCATTGTTGACGGCTATGATTCATACTATTCTAGAGAGGGAGAGCTTAGGATTGGAGAAAGAGATTTGTACACTTTGAGAGAGGGAAGATCTTGAACTTCCTTTGTTTCTTTACTCTATTATGTTTATTTATCTATTGCAATATTATTCAGACCATCAAAACCATGTCTTTTATGAATATGTCTTAGTAATCTCACTGTTAGATTTAGGTTTCTCATAATGTTGATATATGTATTGCTAGCTTTAATTGTTGTTAGGGTGATTTAATTAGTTCTTCATCTAGTTGTTCTTACTACTAAGCTTAAGTATGTTCTTACTTATTTAAATAATGGAAAAGTAGTTCTAGGAGATCAAAAAGATCGAGTATGCAATGCACCAAACCAAATTAATTATAGACATAGGGCTCCAATTCCTATTGGAATTGCTGGTTTTTTGAATGCTGGACCGGAGCATCACTGAACGCTTGAAGATTGCAACATACCTGATCAGTTCTACACTAACAGGTCTGCGATCCGTCCTCCAGCAATCCAAAGAAAAGACTTTGAGCTGAAACCCAACTATTTCTCTCTAGTAAGTCAGCACCCCATTCATGGTCTTCCTCATGAAACCCCATAGACCATATCGAAGCACTTGAGGACTTTGTGTCTAACATCAAGCTGCATGGAGTCTCTGAAGACTACCTATTTTGCAAACTCTTCCCGCACTCCCTTGCTGGAGATGCGACTCACTAGCTGAAACAATTGCAGCCAGGATCTTTTACTTGCTGGAGTGATATCAAAAGCGTCTTCCTTAACAACTTCTTCGATGATGTACAAACCGAGGAATTTAGGAATAAGATCTATAATTTTTCTCAAGGCACTACTGAAGCTTTTAAGGCTTCCTGGTTGAGATTCAAATCCTACCAGCGAGACTGCCCACATCATGATTTTCCCGAAATCCAGCTACTTAATATTTTCTTCAGAGGTCTTGACTAGACATACCAAGCGACTTTGGACGCTGCGAGTCAAGGGAACTTCAAAACCAAGACGCCTGAAGAAGCTACGAGGCTCGTTGAAAATGTGGCGTCTAGCACTAGTGCCAAGAAGACTGATCTCGAGAGGAGGAAGATGGCCGAGAATTCAAATGGAGATCGGATATCTGAGGTGAAAGAAACGTCAAATTCAGTTCATGCTTTTGTGATTGGAGATGAGCAAGTTCTGTTTACCGATGAGAGTCAGACCTTTCTACGTGAAGGAGATGAAGAAGAGCATGTAGACCTCACCGATGAAACTGGCTTTCACAAACAAAGACTTGCCGATCAGCAGCGAAACTTGAGCTTCACAAGGACCTACAAGGCATAACAGACTTATAAGAGCAAGCTGGAATCTATGTTGGGACAAGTTCTAAAAGGCCAGCAGAAAATGAGTGCGGTTCTCGATGAAAAATTAGATTTCGTATATTCTGATTTACATGATATGTTTGAAACTTTGAGTGACCATGTGAAGAAATTGGATAGCCATGTTGCGCATAACGCTGGGTTTGTCAGAAGGGATGAAGGATTCCTTCCTGGAAAAACTGACACAAACCCAAGACGCCAAGTTTGTGCTGTGTTACTAAGAAGCGGAAAACGCCTTTCCCCGAGAATTGTAGAAATCACTTCTGCAGAAAAACCCCCTGAAGCTGAAAAGGCAACTATTAACCCCGATTAAGAAGAGGAGGAGTCGGAAGAAGATGTGGAAATCGATCGACAAGAAGGGAATAATGTCGATCGACCGACTATGATAAATATTGATCGACAGAATGAAAACAATGTCGATCGACGCTCGACTTCTGCCAAGCCGACAGTAGAGAGAATGTATAGGACTTTGCCACCTTTTCCTCCTAACAAGATGCAAACTAAGCGAGAATTGGATAAAGCGATCTGCAAGAAAGCATTCGTTAAAATCACGTTGGAAATGCCACTAAGTGATGCCATAAAAGTATCACCTTCGATATAGAAATATTTAAAGGATATGCTATCCAACAGCTTCCCAGCTGCTGAACACAGCGCCATGATATTTTCTGAGGAAGTGAGTGCATTAATTCAAGGCGAAACTCCTATCAAGAGACCTCATCTGGGCAGTTTTGTTCTAGATTGTAACATACGGAATAAGAGTTTTCCTCGATCCCTTTGTGACCTAGGATCCAGTGTGAATCTCACGCCACACTCTGTCGCGATATCCCTAGGATACAACGAGTTCAGACCAACCAAAATAACTTTGGTTCTTGCTGATAGATCCGTTAGAGTACATGAGGGAGTACTAGATGACGTGCTGATAAGAATTAACGACTGTCACGTACCAACGGATTTCGTTGTGTTGAAATACCAGAATGACACAAAATATCCCCTCATCTTAGGTAGACCATTTCTAGCTACCACTGGTGCGATCATCGACGTCAAGGAATGTCGGATATGTTTAAATATTGGAAACATTTCAAACACCTTAGATATGGAAAAACTGATAAAACAACCCTTAATCGATAAACAAGCCTCTTACGTGGACGATATCTCTGAGTTGGCTGAAGAATCCTTCATAGACATATGCTCACATCTACCGAAGAGGAAACATTTAGCATCTAAATCAGAGCTGATGAATACGCGCGATGTATGGACACAAGTGTAGAAGTAGCAAATGTCGATGGCGTGGAGGATGACGATTTGGAAATCAACATAGATTGATATTTAAAGGCCGCCGTCGATCGACAACCATCCCCTCTAGAAAATTGGGATCCCGAAAAAGCACCAAAATTGAGTTAAAGCAATTGCCCGCGAGACTCAAGTATGCTTTTATCTACAACCAACGGAGAACTTGCGTTGTTATTGAATAAACTGCTCAAGTATAGGAAAGCCCTCGGATACTCTCTCGAGGATATTCATGGTATCTCTCCAGATCTGTGCATGCACCCGAATTCACTTAGAAGACGATTCCAAATCGTCAGTGGAACATCAAAGAAGGCTAAACCCGAACTTGAAAGAAGTTGTTAAGAAGGAAATTATCAAACTTCTAGATTCTGGAATCATCTGCCCAATTTCGTATAGCAATTGGGTGAGCCCCGTGCATGTTGTACCTAAGAAAGGCGGAATTACAGTTGTTAAGAATGATAAAAATGACCTCATTCCCACGCGAACTGTCACTGGACATCGAATGTGTATCGATTATAGGAAGCTAATCTCTCCCACCAGAAAAGATCACTTTCCCTTACCCTTTATTGATCAAATGTTGGAAAGATTGGCAAATCACCAATACTACTGTTTTCTTGACGGATACCTTGGATTGTTCCACATCCCTATCCATCCTGACAATCAAGAAAAGACCACCTTTACATGCCATTACGGAACATTTGCATACCGCAGAATGCTATTCGGTCTTTGTAATGCCCCTGCCACTTTCCAAACGATGCATGATGTCAATCTTTACAGATATGATAGAAGATTTCATGGAAGTCTTTATGGACGATTTTTCCGTATATGGATATGTTGGGGAATAATACTCAGGTATTGAATTTCTCCAGACCCCAGGCAGGACACCGGCCTCCGGATCCCCGCTAGAAGGAACCCCGGTTCCCCGCTACGAAGTATTCCAGGTCTGGTCCCTGGGACCGCCCCCTTCCCCCGGGAAAAGGAAAACTTCCGATAAGGAGAACCTTCCATATTTCTGAATATGGAATAGTTTAACCTACTTCAACCGACTAAGGCCCGCATTAGAAAGACTATATAAAGGAAACCTGAACCCTAAAGCAAGGGATCAACACTTCGAGACTTGGAGATTAGAGCTATGCGGCTAGAACTAGGGTTCTTACTCAAAACTGTTGTAGTTCCAGCTCTTTGTTCTAATAAAACGTCTCTTTCTACCTTCTTACTTATAAACACTCACAAAATCTATACGAATACCAGCCTTGTCCATCATTCTGTAATACTCACAAAGATCCTACAAAAAAATCCCATAACAGTTTGGCGCTAGAAGGAGGAGAGTAATCTAAACTACGTGATAATGGCGGTGGATGAGCAGAACGAGCTACCCGAGGCTACTAAGAGAGAAGCCGAACTCCAGAAACAACTCAATGATCTGCAAAGTCGAGTAACCGAGCTGCATAGAACTCGGGAGGAAGGGAACCCCGAGCTCTCCTCAGAAGTCCAGAGCTTAAAGGAGAAGCTCAACAAACACTCCAAGCAACTGGAGAAGAGCGCCAAAAAGCTCAGCCAACTCGAATCGGAGAAACTGAACCTCCGAGACGAGAACCAAGCCCTCAACACGACAAGCAACAAAAAGCGTCGATTCCGGGCTCGAGTTCGTCCTATGCCAACTCTGGAGATACCTAACTCTGGAATGGGTGCAAATCCCCCACCTAAGGCATCGGGAGAAGACGCGCCGGTGCGTGAAAAGGCTAAGGAGGCTCAGACTTACGACGTGGAAGAGAGCGAATCTGAGAAGGAATCTGATACCACTCAAATTACCCTAAGGAGTGATTTATACTCTCTCAAATAAGATGTCGAGTAGTAGTACTTAGGGATCAAATTCACAGGGAGCTAGGGAACCTAGAGTCACTAATGTGATTTGTTGAGCAAGATGTTTTTAAGAGTTTTAAAAGTAAATTGCAGTTCTTATATTGAACAAGTATTTGTTCAATAGCAAGTTTTGGGGGTTTTGGTACTTAAAAAAGAAATAGCTAGACTTAGGGTTTTTATTCTGGAAAGTTGGAATTATAATCCTATAGATGCCTAATGAGTTGCATGAATAATAATGTAAAGCTCAACTATTTGATCAACAAGTCTTTCGGCCTTTGCGAGCATTGACTTGTTGAGTATTAACTAGATCTATGATCTCAACTCTCGTTATATTGATCTATAGAAAGTGTCGATCGATATTCCTGTTGGTGTATCGATTGATACCCCTTTTGCACCGTCGATCGATTATTCAAGTGTGATATCGATCAACGCGCTCTAGTTCAGCTTTATGCACATGTTGAATGAATACTTACTAAGCTTACTAGATCAGCTCTCGCCTTACTCATAGTAAGAAACAAAGTTCAATTAGAATGTTTTCAGGATTAGAATTAGCTATGGTTTTTATCAATCAATCCTAGGGCAAGTTCTAGGTAGCTAATATAGACAAAGGCATTAATGAACAATTCTAAAGATGATTATCACAACTCAGCAATCCATAGTTGGGCTAATCCCTCCTAACCTATTTAAATCCTAAAACATAACATGAGAACTACTCAGACATGGCTAAGCAATTCATGACAACAGTTAAGTATAAAAACTTCATAGAATAAATAAGATAAATATCTTCTCTCCTATCTATCAATAAGATAAGACAAAAATTATATCTTTGTATCTTCTCTCCTATCTATCAATAAAACAATGAAACACAAAGAAAGCACACTTTGCCTCTAACATAGCGGCAAAGCTTATATAATTAGGGTAAAACTCGTCAGGGGCAATCTTGTAAAATAGTGAAATCTTGGGCTTCAAGTCGGCTGTGACCAAACGGGCTTCCTGCGCGATTCTCTATCGATCGACACCATGAATTGTGTATCGATCGATTCTATCCCTCCAATATCGACCGATTGTCGATCTCGATGGTCATCTTGGGTGCTTGATCCAAATTTCTCCAAAATGCTCCAAAATCATCACTTATCTCCAATACGTTCTTGATCTTATAAATTTAATAAATAGGCTCTATAATAGTATAAATATTAGTAAAAACACCTATGGACTATGGTTGAAAATGAGTCAAATCCATAGTCTATCAACTCCCCCAGACTTATCCTTTTGCTTGTCCTCAAGCCAAACAAACATGAAGTCTCTCTGGAAGAGGTTTTAAAAACAGCAGGGACTCACAAGATTTAAAACTTAGAATCATCACCTCTACAATATTGCAATCCACATCTAAGAAATCCTAATCACAAAAGGACAGCATGCCATATCCTAGCTTAGCAACCAAATTCATCTAGCCAACAACTTAGCATAATCTTGTCTTTCATTCCCCTCTGCCAACCTCATTTCTTAGCATAAAATAAAAGTGAAGGCTTTACCTTGGGAGTATCAATCACAGGATTCTAAGATTTTCAAGCAAGTATTTGTACCTGCAGTTAAACATTAGTTTATATCCTCTCTCTCTACTAATTTTTTTCTCTTGGTTAAAAGTCTGCTTATATGCAACATCATTAACCAAGATTGGACAGGCTTCCATGAATCAAGCCTTAATGGTGGTTGCCACCAAGTCATGTTCACTTCTTTTTGACCTATATCCTAGGATTATTTGTGAAGCAAGCCTTAATGGTTGTAGCCACCAAGTCCTATTCTAATCATTTACCTATGAAATTCTTATGAAGCAAGCCTAATGGTTGTAGCCACCAAGTCCTGTTCGAATTGTTTCCTAATAAATCTCTAATATAATAACATACTAGATCTTGACCCGCGCCCCCGCGCGGGTGTTGGATTTAACTTGTGTTCAATGTAAATTTATAAACCATTGATTTAATAAAATGTCCATTTATATTTTTATGTTTTGTAAAATATATTTAGTGTAGAATATATTATATTATAATATAGATTTTTGATAATAATTCTTTATCTGTACGTAATATTATATTTATAATTTTATAACTTGATGCAGTTTGATGTAATTGAAATATTCATATATTAACCTATTGGTTTTTTGTTTATTTATTTAAACGTGATTTAATTTTTTACAATAGGTTTTTATAAATTATTATTAATTTTATGATATTTGGTTTTCTTGAAAATTGTATTGTACTAGATTAATATATACTATATATTAAAATTTGTGTTTTTATTTTCAGCCAGATTAAAATTGTATTGGCTCTCCCGAAGGAAGAATGGTGTCATCTTGATTAAAACACCTTGAGGTTCAAGTTAGACAAAGCCGTAGCAAGACTTCCCACGGAATGCGCAACCTCGGCTGATTGCTGCAAAGATTGGATCGGCATACCTCCACCCCTAGATTTTTTGGTCTGAACCAGGGCGGAAGGTTCAATCTTCACTGTCACCGCTCGACGACTGCCAGTAATCACCAAGTCGTCTCCGGATACTGTCCTGCTCGCGAAGTCCTTCTTTGCAGACATCACATTGGCCGCTTCTTGATAGGCCGCAAAAGGATCGTTGCTAGTATTCCCAGACATGTTCCCTGCATAAAGAATCATCAGGAATCCAAACAAAGGAACATTCAAAGTGCACCAATCGAAAGACGCTTACCCCAGAGGCTACTACGGTGTAACGCGCTGTCACTAAGTAAGAAGGGTACTTGACGACGATCAAGGGGAAGCTGGCGTGCTCGAACAACGGTTTCCTCTCCCTCCAAAAGAACGGGGTGTGTTCCAGCTGCAAACACAATAAGAGGGTTAGAAGATCAAAAAAGCAGTATAACCACGCTATCCCCTAGACCTGCCTATGAAGTTCCAGTGATAGGAGTGTCCATGAAGCATCACGAATATATATCGTTCCTGCCACTTTTTACTAAAAGCAGAACCTTTACGATCACCCTTTTGAAGCTCCTCCACAATAGGCAATCCGCTACGAGGACGAAGATGAAGCCGACCTTCATTTCCGTTCAGAGGAGCCAAGTGATAAGAGAATAGAACCTCATTGATCCCGAAGGATAAGTTCTCTAGGTCACCCAGGTTCTGAATGGCCACGAGTAACCTCCAGGACGGAGGATTCAGCTGGGAAGGAGAGATCTCGAAAAAATCGCATAAACTCGCTACAAGCTCTGGGATCACTCCTCTAAAGCCGATATCGAAGAAAGCCTCGTAAATGGCGATCTGCCCTGGGATGAAGCTAGAAGCCCGTTCCTCCGGTGCTGGTATCCGAAGAATAGTGGAAGAGGAAAGAGAATATTTCCGCCGCCATTCTACCAGGTCATCTTCACTCACAGAAGACGCATTCTGGGATCACTCCTCTAAAGCCGATATCGAAGAAAGCCTCGTAAATGGCGATCTGCCCTGGGATGAAGCTAGAAGCCCGTTCCTCCGGTGCTGGTATCCGAAGAATAGTGGAAGAGGAAAGAGAATATTTCCGCCGCCATTCTACCAGGTCATCTTCACTCACAGAAGACGCATGACCTATCGACGGAGGAGATGCATACGCATATGTAAGGGGGGCTGCTAGGTCATACTCTGATCCCATGCCCGGATCAGGAAAGCTGTCGGATCGAGAAACTGGAGAATCTACTCTTCTCTTCGAACCAGCTCTATCGATCATCGCAGGTGTCGAAAAGGCAGATCGTTTGGACATGGTCAATTGGTTCCTAATCGATAGATGGCGACCACAGTAAAATGGACAACTATGGGCAAATCAAGATGGCTAAGCTTGAAAGGCGTAAGCAAAGAAGGAAGAGAAAAAGTACCTGAGTAGAAGATATAGGAAAGCAAGGAGCGCAGAAATAGGGAAGAGATGGCAGAGGAATATATACGGGAAGAAGGGAAGCCGTTGAAAGTCTTCCCGAGGAAGTCGTACATCTCAGCAGATCTCGGACCGCGAAATTCGAAATTCAAAATTATTTCCTTTACGCAAAGAGAAGAAAATATCAGTCGAATATCTGATATTAAAGGAAGGAATCTTCCAAAAGCAGGAAAGGTCCCTTGATCTCTCCGTCTCTCCAGCTTGCGCGTGGTTCAAATTTCAGAGCTCCAGCCTCGTCATCTACAGAAGATAAGAGAAACTACTACTAGACTCCAGTCAAACACGAAGGAACCGATCCTCACCTGGGTTCAGAATGAGTTCCGGCTTGAGTGGAACCACGCTAGCAACACCAATGGAATGGTGTCCTGCCTTAGGGGAGCCTGCTGAGAATGAGCAACCCCGGTTGACTTGAGTGCACAGGTTATTCCCCGAATTTGATGACGAAATCGAGAAATAAGGGGCAAACTGTTGGGGAAAAAATACTTCGGTATCATTTCCTCCAGCCTCCAGGCAGGACCCAGACCCTCGGGTCTCCGATAAGGGAACGCTCCAGGTCCCTGCTAGAAGGAACCCCGAGTTCGGTCCCTGGAACCGAGCTCCCTTCCAAGAAATGGAAAACTTTCGATCAGGAGAACCTTCCATATTTCCGAATATGGAAGAGTTTAACCTAATGGAACCGACTCCTAGACGACTATATAAGAGCTACTAACCCTAAAGCAAGGGGTCAACCTCTCCAAGGCTTAGAGACTAGAACTAGATGGCTAGAATTAGGGTTCTTACTCAATACCTTGTAATCTTGCTTGTTCTTGCTTGTTCTATCTAATAAAAGTCTCTTCAAGCCTATATCTTCGTTATCTTACTAAATCCCCACGAAACATACACAAACACTTAGTAGAAACCAGCTTATCCATCGTTCTGTGGTACTCTAAAAGAGCCTACACAAAAATCCCCTAACAGTTTGGCGCTAGAAGGAGGGGAGTAATCAAACTACGTGACGATGACGGTGGACGAGCATAACGAGCCATCCGATGACGCTCAAAGAGTAGCTAAACTCCAGAAGCAAATAGACGGCATGCAGAGCCAAATAACCGAGATGAATCGAACTCGGTAAGCAACCGGGGAAAAACCCAACCTTTCTTCAGAAGTCCAGAGTCTGAAGGAGAAACTTGACGAACACTCCAAACAGCTGGAGCAAAGTGCCGAGAAGCTCAGCCAGTTGCAGTCGGAGAATACGGTCCTCCGGGATCAGAAACAAGCCCGCAATACGGCATGAAACAAGAAGCGTCGTTTCAACACCCAGGTTCGACCCATGGGGAATCTAAACACTCCTAACTCCAGAGAAGGTGCGACCGATCCAGCTCCTGCGTCAGGTGTAGCCGGGGCAACGCGTTTGCAACCGTTCCCGAACGACATGACAATCATTCTCGATGTGTTTCGTCCGTTCGTGGAACACGGGGTTACATGCAATATGTAACGCAGATATATTGTCACAGAACAATGTTGCATGGCCAGAGGGAGAGCTGTGAAGAGACTGAAGCAGAGATTTTAATCAAATGAGCTCACAAGTTGCATCCGCCATAGCACGATACTCCGCTTCAGAACTGCTTCGGGAAACCGTCGGTTGTTTCTTCGAACGCCAAGATACCAAAGATGTACCAAGGAACATACAATAACCAGTGATAGAACGTCGAGAGTCAGGGCATGTAGCCCAGTCTGCATCACTAAATGCAGTCAAGGTAAGATTGGTGTTGGCTTGATAGAATAGACCTTGTGCTGGATCATTCTTCAGGTACCGAAGCACGTGATAAGCAGCCGTAAGATGATCAGAACGTGGAGCTGCCATGAACTGAGTGAGCTTGTGTACAGCATAAGTAATGTCTGGTCTTGTGTGGGTCAAATATAAGAGACGACCCACAATCTTCCTGTAGACAGAAGCATTAGGTAGAAGAGTACCAGTAGACTCAGATAGTTTCTGATTTGGTTCCATAGGTATTGTAACTGGTTTGCAGCCGAGATAACCTGCATCTTGAAGAAGCTCCAATGTGTATTTCCTTTGGTTGAGAGAGATCCCTGTTGAATTGCGAGCAATCTCAAAACCCAAAAAATACTTAGCAGGACCAAGAACACGTAGCTTGAATGCAGCTTGAAGCACATCTTTGAAGTGAGCTATGGCTGCTTCATCATTGCCTACTAGCAAGATATCATCAACGTAGATCAATGCTGCAATAAACAGAGTTGATGTATGCTTCACAAACAGAGAATGATCCGCATGAGCTTGAACAAAACCTTCACGGAAGAAAACAGCAGAGAGCTTATAGTTCCACTGTCTTGATGCCTGCTTAAGACCGTAAAGGGACTTGTGAAGACGACATACAGAACCCGGTGGAACTGTCTTGCCTGTTAATTCTTCATAGCCTTGAGGGATCGTCATGTAGATTTCCTCATCCAAATCACCATTGAGGAAAGCATTACTGATATCTAGCTGGAGAGTAAACCAGTTCCGAGCAGCAACAAGACTAAGGAGGAGCCTGAAAGTACCCAACTTGGCCACTGGTGAGAACGTATCAATATAGTCAAGACCCTCCAATTGAGTGTAACCTTTAGCCACCAAACGAGACTTTGGACGTTCAACCGTTCCATCAGGGTTATACTTGTATGTATTGACCCATTTACAACCCACCAGAAGCTTTCCCTCAGGCAGTTTACAGATAGACCAAGTGCCAGTGCTCTCTAGAGAATTCATTTCAGTTTTCATTGCACCCTTAAACTCATCGGAACAGATAGCCTCGTGAAAAGTCTTTGGGGCAAAAGTGGTGGTGAGGTTTAACAAAAAGTTTCTATGATCAGCAGAAACATTATCATATGACAAGAAAGCAGATATTGGATATGAAGTCGTATGAGATAAATGAAATGGAAAAGGAGATTTTTGTAAGAGATAACAATGATACTAATCCAAGTAAGCAGGGACCTTAGTTTGACGTTTAGAACGATTAACAGGTTCAACAGGATTGACTATAGAAGAATTGTTATTAGACACAACATGAGGTGAAGAAACAACAAGATCAGGTTCATCATAATGAAACATAGAAGAATCAGAAGAAGTGGAGGAGCCTAGATCAAAGAAAGCCGGAAATGGCGAATCAGGAACAGGAAGAGGTAACACATGTTGACCAAAGATATCAGACTCAGACGAAGCAGGGAAATTTTCAGAAAATGGGAAAGTGGTTTCATGGAAAATCACATTGCGAGAGATTGAAATCACATTTGTATTAAGATCAAGAACCTTATATCCTTTATAACCATTTGGATATCCAAGAAACACACAAGGAGAAGCGCGAGGATAAAATTTATTTCGATCTTTAAGCAATGTTGATGTGAAACATAAGCAACCAAAGACACGCAAATGATCATAACGAGGTGGTTTATGCATAAGAAGTTCATATGGTGTTTTATCTTTAAGAACAGGAGATGGTGTACGATTGATGAGATAAACTGCAGTTTGAACACAATCACCCCAGTGTAGAAGAGGAATGTTAGCTTGGAACATAAGTGATCGAGCAACATTTAGAATGTGCTGATGCTTCCTCTCAACAACTGAGTTTTGTTGAGGAGTATATGCACAAGAGAAATAGTGAATAATGCCCTTAGTCTTAAGCAAAGAAGTAAAAGAAAGCTCAGGTGCATTATCAGATCTAATGGATTTAACCTTGGCATTAAACTGAGTCTCAACATATGTAAGAAAATCAGGAAAGACAGTTTGAACAGAACTTTTGGTTTTCAAAAGATAAAGCCATGTAACACGAGTGTGATCATCAACAATGGTGAAAAAATATTTGTATTCATCAATCGTTGGTACATGAAAGGGACCCCAAATGTCTACATGAAACAACTCAAAAGGAGAAGTAGAAACATTTTCTGAAGATTGAAAAGACAAGCGTTTTTGTTTTGCTAAAGGACAGACTTTACAAACATGATCATGTGGAATTTTCAAAGAAGAAATCTCTAATGTTTTAGCAAGTTGTTGAATCTTGTTGAATGAAGGATGTCCCAAGCGTTGATGCCAAATATCAGAAGAAATTTGAGCAAGTGTATGAGTATGTGCAATTGTGTTGTGAGCAGGAACAGAGGACTCCAAGAGATATAGGTTTTGGTGTAGATTACCCTTCCCAATCATGGAGCCCTGAGTATGCTCCTGAATTAGGGGTAAGGGATTAAAAGGGAAGATATAACAAGAATGAGATGAAAATAGAACAGATATAGATGTGTTTGCAGTTAAAGCACTTATGCTAAGCAAGTTGAATTTGAAATGCGGCACAAACAACACATTATGAAGAGTCAAATGAACAGAGAGAATCACAGTCCCAGAAATAGTAACATCAGTACGAGTACCATCAGGCAAAGTCACAACAGTGTTTGAGATCAAATGAGTATCAGTAAATCTAGTTAGATAAAAGCAGACATGACAACTAGCACCAGTATCAATCACCCAAGCAGGAGAATTTAAAGGTAAACTATGATCATTTCCCGCAGAAGAAACAAAATGATTAGAAGTAGACATAGTACCTATTTCAAAATGGTTTGAAGTCTGGGGAATAAGATGAGGTTGCGGCTTGATCACAGAGACTGAACCATCCGAGAGTTGAAGGGTGCTACCTGAAACCTGAGATATTTGTTCTGACACTGGCTGGGTGTTAAGAACACTTAGAAGCTTCTGGATTTGATCTGTCATAACTGACCCGAGATGAACACCGTTGTGATCATGCATAGAAATACATCCAGTATCCTGTGAAACGAGATTAGCCACATTGTCTCTCTTTGGTGGCCAAGATTGCAGAGACTTTGATTGAGATGTCATCTGCTGGTTATGGTTATGAGGCTGGGACTGGTGATTCCTGTTAACCGAGTTCGGAATCTTATAACCCGGAGGGTAACCATGAAGTTTATAACATCTATTGACGGTATGACCAAGAAGACTGCAATGAGAACAAATAGGCCGAGTCTTCGGCTTATGATAATCTCCAGAGTAAACAGCCACAATAGAATCAGTTTGGATCGTATCCTGAGAAGCTTGAAAAACCACGTTGCTCGTAGACTTCATAGATCTCTGGCGTTCTTCTTGAGAGCAAAGATTAAACACCTTTGTGAGAGAAGGTTTAGGCTCCATCATCAAGATCTGTCCACGGGTAGCAGTAAAGGAGTCATTGAGACCCATGAGGAATTTCAAAACTTTATCTTGTTCATCACGCTGAGCATTGTGTTTGCTACTAGAACATTCCGGACTACCGCAGCAACATGTATACGGACTGTCATGATTTTTCAGTTCCTCCCAAAGCTGCTTGAGTTTCGTGTAGTAATCACTGATACTCTGAGTGCCCTGTACTTCAGCAAAGATCTGTTGCTTGATATCAGCAGTACGAGGACCATCGCTTTGCTTGAACTGATCGTGAATATCAAGCCACATCTGACACGCCGTATCAAGATATATGATGCTCCGAGCAATTGGTTAATCAACAGCATTAACCAACCAAGTACACACAATGTTGTTGCAGCGTGACCAAGATCCATAATCAGAATGATTCCTATCTATCTCAGGATACGTTCCGTCAACAAACACTGCTTATTTCTAGCACCTAAGGCCATTAACATCGATCTACGCCAGCTATTGAAATTGCCAAGACCGCTAAGTTTCTCAGAGACGAGAGAAATACCAGCATGATCCGCATGATGAAAATATAACGGATTCGCATGAGGATCGGAGAGCGACGGCGGGATCGAAGAAGACGACGTCTGAATCAGAGATGATTCATGAGGCTCCATGATTCAGAGGTCAAGAAAAGTAGATTACGGCAAAGAAAACGCAAATCCAAGGTCAATGAAGGTGAAAGAACAAAGAAAGAAAGACGACGATCTGAACACAGAGACGATCGATTAAAACGAAAATCCTCGGATTGAAAGCAAAACTCATCACCAAGATCGAAAGGAATGATGATCAAAGCGGAAGAAACGAGATCAGATTGGCTCTGATACCATATTAGAGCTAGTGAAGCTCGAGCTCAAGCTCGATGAAGATGGTGATGAAGAGAGGGAGAGTAAAGTTTGTTAGGGATTACAAATTGTATATTTCACTTAATGAAAAATGTAACCATATACAATCAGTATTTATATGTACATTGTTAACAGGTTTAATCATATCTACAATCCGGTTTAATAACTCTAATATTTTCCAGCTGCCCACATTTCTTTCGTTGAAATTTAACCAGTAGACAGAGTCTTCATGGAGAGGGGATCTGTATCGAGAAAGTATGAATCGCCCAAATGGAGGGTTTTCATACATGACATACATGGTACATTCAATCCCATAAACACGCCTTTGTCCAGTCGCAACCCACGGATCACCAGGTATGTCGCTTTCGGACATGAATAGCCATGACCTAGCTGTTTCTCTTTCCTCTCTGTTCATGTTGAACTCCTCCAAAAGCCAAGGGGGCTGCGTGAGAACCTCAGCACCAATCAACGGCACTCCACAGGCTTGGTTAAGTGCTTTTACCGTAAGTATCTTGAAAGACAGAAGATCTTGGTGTTGACGACTAACTCCATCAACAAAGAAAATTGAATGGGGATGATCTTCATCTGCTAAAGCAACCCACTCATGATCCACATTGCAAAAAGGCTGTGCCCCTCTCAAGCAATCAAATAAATAGCACTGATGGAGAAAGCGTTTTGTGAAAACTTGAACATCCATGCTTATCTGTGAGAAATAGAAAATATAAACGACTCAGACATTATTTAACTAAAATACAGAACCAAACTGATGAAACTACAACGTTCTTCATAGTTAAAAATCAAAATGTCCAGCAACAGAAATACAGAATAGAGTCATACATATGAACTATAATAAACTCAGATACAGGACCAAACTAATGAAACAATTGAGTTCATGATCAGTCACATAACGAGAGATCAAACCTATACGTATAACCACCTATTCTTAACTAAGAACTAAACAAAAAAAACTGCAGCGTTCTACTTAGAACCAAACAAACAGAAAACAGACTTAGCTACTCAGAAATTTTGAAAGAAAAATGAAGTTGTTCTTTAACTCAAAATACAAAATCAGACTCATATAAACTAATGAAACAATTGTGTTCATGATCAGTCACAGAACTAGAGAACAAACCTATACGTATATAACCTATTCCTAACTCAGAACTAAACTAAAAAAGCTGCAGCTTTCTTCTTAGTTCAAAAGCAAAAGACTTAACTAAAACTCAGAAATTTTGAAAGGCAAAACGAAATTGCAGCGTTTTTTTGCGAAACCAGAAGGAGCTTGTACGTAAACACAAAATTCCAGTCTTGAGAATCAGCAAAGATTAAGAAAATAAACCTAAAGAAACTGTAGATTATATCGTACGTAGAAAGGTTCAGCAAGAAAACTATCAAATCCAGCAATCTAGAGGCATGAATGTCAAACGTTTATCGAAGAAACGAGATTTACCTCACTTGATCCTTAGGGCTCTGAAGTCGTGAAAATCCCAATACGAAGGGGTGATTCGTTGGCGGTTAGAGTTTCCGGTTTCGTTCTCTTCAAGCGTCAGAGTGTCACTCCTAGTAAAACGAAAAATTCATTAATATATAAAATTACATTTTTTCTAAAAAGAAAGGAGATTACAGTATAGACCAGAACCGGTCGACGTTGACCAAAAGAAAAAGGTATTTGGTTTGTGCAAATTGGATTTATTGGCTTAGGGTAATTGTATTGGTTAATTATGTTCACTTGCAGTATAAGCGAATCTTTTTTTTGGTATGAAATTGGGAGGATTCTCCCAATGTTTATTAAGAAAGAAACAAACTTCAAGCTACAACACGAGTCTGTTGTGGTCTTAGTGAACCATCAACATCCTTCTGCAATAAACTACCAACCTCCAAATGAGCAATGTCAAAGCTATGAAAACCAAAAGGAAGAGAGAGTGCCAAGTTAGCCAAACCATCAGCCACGCGGTTTGCCTCCCTGTACACATGAACGATCCGGACCAACCAGTCCCTTGTCAAGAAGCCATGGCACAAGCGTACCAGGAAAGATAGCGGGTGAGCCTCTCCAATCCCTATAGTGAGAAACTCCACCACTATTTTAGAATCCACATCCAACTCTAGCCTACTTATGCCTTTCTCCCAAGCGATCACAAGACCATAGTAGACTCCCCAAAGCTATGCCAAAGGTGCAGAACACCTTCCTATATTAACGGCAAAACCACCACACCAATCTCCCTCACCATTCCGCAATACTCCTCCTGCAGACGCCGCTCCCGGGTTACCATGAGATGCTCCATCGGTATTCATCTTCATCCACTCCACTCGAGGAGGTATCCATCCTATCAATATTTCCACTCTACTCCTTATCCCCATACGTTTGTTCTCCTCCTCCTTAACTGCTATCACTTCCTTGGATAAGTTACGTAAGAATTGCACTCTATCCCTCCAAAGTCTAGTATCACCAAACACATTTCCACATCTCCACTTCCACCCCCACCAAACAGCCAATGCGAAACTAGTCGCCCAAGGAATCCCGTCTCTCTCATTTTGATCACTTAGATTCCGGTAGATCCATTCAAGCAACGACATCGAGAAGAATGCATGTCTCTTCGTAGATGGAACAATTCTACTCCATATTCCTTCCATTGCAGGACAATCACGAAGTAAATGTATGATCGTCTCGATCCCTCCTTTGCAGACCTGACACACATCAGTCCCACTAAGATGCCTCCTATATATCTCGGCATTCGTCATGATTGCTTGATTCCCCACTAACCAAAGGAATATCTTCACTCTCTCAGGTGCAACTACGTGCCACATAGTCTTAAATAGTTCCCCATATATGGTCTTGGAGCATCATCCCGAGTAATCAGTTCATACGCAGATTTCACAGCAAATTTTCCATTAGAGGTTTCTCCCCAAGCCAAACGATCATGCACTCCAGGAACATTATTCACCACCATTGCTGCAAGTTGAAGCCGTGTTTCCTCCGTCCATCCATAGTTCTCTGGCCGTCATACTCTCATACCCCTCCGGGAGATCTGCAATTACCCTTGCCGTGAGAGATTGATTTGAGATCCACCTATCCGTCCAAAACTTGATGTCTCTCCCATTACCAATCACCCAACTGTTTCCAAACAAGATCACTTCCCTAATCCCCATTGCTACACTTCTCCAAGTCGATGACACATTCTTACCCACTACCATCCAAGATAAATCATGGATATCTCCCACAGCGTACTTACTCGGAAGAACCTTCGCCCATAGACTTTCTTTATCCTCCACCAGACGCCATCCCACCTTAGCGATCAGCGCCTTATTAATATCTCCCGATTTTCTTATCCCAAGCCCTCCCTCAGTTTTTGACTTACAAATCTTACCCCAAGCGACCAAATGTTGTCCACCACCCCACACGAAACTTCTAGATAGACTGTCTAGCTTCTTGAGAGTACTAACGGGCAGACAGATTGTACTCATTGTATGCACCGGTATTGAAGATAAAACCGCCTTAGTCAACGTCACCCTTCCTGCTAGGCTGAGAGTTTGCGTCTTCCAACCTGATAACCGTGAAGCAACTTTCTCAAGCACCTCCCCAAAAGTATCTTTATTTATTCTTTTTTGAAGAATCAGCATTCTCAAATATTTCACCAGTTCTCTTGTTGATGCAATTCCACTCTCCCTACTTATTTGTTCTCCATGTTCTCTAGAAACATTCGTAGAAAAAAAGATCTTAGACTTTGGGAGACTTACTTTTTGACCCGAGGCCCTACAAAAAATCTCCAACACGCCTCTTATCACTCGCACCTGAACAACTGAAGCTTCTGCAAAGAGGATCAGGTCGTCAGCAAAACAAATGTGAGAAAGTTGCGGTCCACCTCTCGACAATATTACAGGCTTCCATTTCTTCTCTTCCACTGCTCCCTCTATACAGTGACAAAGCCTCTCCATGCTTAAAACAAATAAGTACGGGGACAGGGGATCCCCTTGTCTCAGTCCTCTGGCAGGTTTAAAGGATTCTGACTTCTCACCATTCCACAAGATGCTCATTGAGGGACCAGAGACGCAATCCATAATTCTTCCAACCCAAGCCTGTTACAAGCCCGCTGCCTTAAGAGTATTTTCCAGAAAGTCCCAGCGCACCCTGTCATAAGCTTTCTCTAAATCAAGTTTTAATAACATCCAGCCTTTTTTCCTTGCTTTCGTCGCATAGAGTGAACCGCCTCCTGAACTACCACAATATTATCAGCACTCAATCTACCCGGGATAAAGCTGGACTTAGCAGGTCCAATCAACTTAGTCATCATACCCTTCAATCTCCCTACCATAGCTTTCGTAATCGTTTTGAACAACACGTTGCATAAGCTAATCGGGCGAAACTGGGTGATACTCTCTGGCTTTGTCACTTTCGGGATCAACACAACAAGCGCATCATTTGTGCCTTCTGGTAATTTTCCAGCTTCAAAGAAAAGGAGGACAAACCGTATTACGGATGCCCCAACTGTGTCCCAGCACCTTTGATAGAAGACAGGCTGAAACCCATCAAGTCCTGGCGCTTTAAAGCTTCCCATGGCTCTTACAGCCTTCTCCACTTCCTTGCAGAGAATGCTTTGTTTAGAGTCTCATAGTCTTGACTCGTCAGCCTCACAAAACCCCTCCCTGATAATCTTATTGGTTCGGTCTCCACCTCTAGATAGTATAATCTCTTGAAATAATTTACTGCAAGCTCCTCCAATTCATTGGCATCTGTTACCCAGTGATTATCATCCTTCTTCAACGCTTCAACCCTATTACGCCTCCTCTGTATAATTGTCAACATATGAAAGAACTTAGTATTTCTTTCTCCATGAGCAACCCACTTCTCCCGTGATTTCTGAAACCAAATAAATTCTTCTTGTTCGAGTACTCTTTCAAATTCCTTCAGTAGCTCCCCCTCCTTCTCCAATAACTCATCTGTAGGATTCTGCTTAATTAATTCTTGTACTCCCTTAATCTCCATTACCAAGGTCTCCTTCTTCTTTTGAACATTTCCAAACACTTCTTTGTTCCATTTTCGAAGTTTCAATCCTAACCGCATTAAGGCTTCTCTAGTATCAATCTCACGGTCCCATGAAGCTTTTAGCAGATCTTGAAACTCTCTATGTTGTAGCCATGCCGCCTCAAATCGAAAAGGCCGTCTACACGCATTCTCTTGTACCCCTGACGTGAGCTGTAGGTAAAGTGGAGCATGATCCGAAGCCAAGAAAGGCAGATGCGAGACTCTTGCTTCCTGCCACTTAAGCCGGGAGGTAGCGCAGCATAACACTCTATCCAACCTCTTGGCCACAAAAGTACTCTCAGTTTTACCTCTCTTCCATGTAAATTGGCTTCCACTAAATCCCATATCAATAAGCGACATTTCATTGATCCAATCCCCTAATGTTAGAGAATCCTCAGACAATCTCCCATTCCCACCACTCCTTTCATCCACTCTCACAATCGTATTAAAATCACCTCCAATAAAAACCGGACCAACAACGTTATTGATAACCTCTTTCAATGCGGCCAATAAGCCACTACGATGACTTGGCGTAGGAGCAGCATACACCGCTATCACATTGATCACTTATGTCCCACTCCCTATTTTCGCATGAATAAACTGATCTGAAGACTCGACAACCTCGAGCTCGCCTATCTCCGACCTCCATAAGAGCCACAAACCACCACTTTGACCACACGCATCCACTCTAAACGAATTCTCGAATCCCAGACCCCGACAAATACGACTTGCAGCTGCTCCACCAGCATGAGTTTCAAAAACCGCAAGAATATCTGTACTGAACTTCTTCACCAAATATCGAATTGATCTGCGAAATTGAGGTTTATTTTCCCCCCGGCAATTCCAGAAAATGCACTTCATCCAGACTTTATAACAATCAATCAGAATTCCCGGGGCAAAACGTTATGCCTCCATACTCTTCAGGGCCTCTCCCACTTGATCCAAATGAGGATCCAAATCATCAGTGAGTGACCTCTCTTTTCCCGTGCTCCTCTGTTCCCCAGCAAGATCCAACTGACTCTCTTTCTCAGCTGAGTCCCCATCTCCGGTGAAAACACCACCTGGTCTGCCG
>NC_027754.1:13356318-13371073 GCF_000695525.1 Brassica oleracea var. oleracea
TTACGACGCGTTTTAGATTTTCCGGACGTTTGCCTTTATAAACCTCTTTGGGGAAGAAAGTCTCAGATTTGAGCATAGACAAACTTATTCCGAGCTTGCTGGGGAAGAAAGAGCAGCGGTTTCCTTTCTATCTTTTATCGTATGTTATCTCTCTCCCCCTAGTTTATCGCAATTATTTAGCATCTTGGTTTCTTGATTTGGATTATTTCTATTTGCGGATACTCCTTTTTATAGTTTGTACCGAATTATCTCTGGATTTGATCTTCGAAATTCTTGTAAACTTTTTTCAGAATCGCTTTTGGTTGTAGCTAAGATCTTAGATATGTTCGATTGTAAACTTGGTGCGGGGATATTGATTTTGAGCTTTGTAATTTTTTTTTCAGGTAGCTGACTCGTTTCACGGTTGTATACAGACTTGTATTTGAGAATGGCTTAGGTATGATTCCCTTTTTTTTTCATTTCTGTATTGAAGTTAATTGCGAGTTGATTAATTGTTAGTTTGATTGAATTGGTGAAATGTGTGATGTTGCAGGAAGCACACAAGGTCACATTAAGTGTTTATGACCTAAGCCGAGGCTTGGCACGTCAGCTCTCTGTTTCGTTTTTGGGATAGGTTATCGAAGGTGTTTGGTGAGTTCTCTCTCTCTCTCTTGGACATATGATTACAAAGCTACATTTTGTGAACGCTGAAAGTCTCAACCTTTGAGCTCCATAGTGTTGCATTAACTTAGACATTACTACATTAGGCTTACAATTACTTGATAGTCAGTCGCAGAACAGGGTGTGAGTTAATTATGTTAGATATTGACACGTTTGTTTGTATGCGTCATAACTAATGAATACTTGATTGTGTATACGCTTTTGCTTTTGAATTGCTTTGCCTTCTATTCTTTTCGTATATGAGAGTCTTCTTCTTCGCTGTGTGAGCTGGTTTAATTAACATTGAGTATGTATCCCTTTGTCAGGCATACGGAGATAGTTGTGTATGGAAATGAGTACTTTTTTGGAGGAGGAATCCAACATTTGCCTGCTGGTACCACCCCATATGGAGCACCACTGCGAACTGTAGAGTTGGGTGAATCACATGTTCCTAAGGATGTGTTCGAGATGTACTTGGAAGAGATCAGTCCACGTTACACTGCTGAATCCTACAATATGCTTACTCACAGCTGCAACAACTTCAGCAACGAGGTCGCTCAGTTTCTGGTTGGTTAAGGGATTCCAGACTACATTCTTCAGCTTCCCAATGAGGTCATGAACAGCCCCATGGGTGGTCTTTTAAGTAAGTAGCTTATACTTTGCACCTCTTTGTCTTTAGCTTTTTGCTGATCTAGTTTCATCTCCTCTGCAGTGCCGATGATACAAAACCTGGAAACAACTCTAAGAGCTGGCGCTGTTCCTAACGCTCCCCAGTTTAGGCCTCAGACAGAACCTTTTGGAGCTTTTAGCAAGGATGAAGGTCCAAAACTACCGAACAAACCCAGTGAAAATCAAATCAAGTCTGAGAAGGCGTCCAAGTCTGAGGATGCCAAAACCTCAGTTCCAACTGAAAAAGCGTCACATGTTTCTCAAGCTTCTTCTAATAAAGAGAAGGTGAAGGAGGATCCACTGGGTGATGCTAGGACCAAGATTCAGGAAGAGATCACACGTGAATTTGCAGCTCTCTTGGAACAAGGCACACTAAGAGCAAGTGAGGCAGCCGTTATGGCGACAAAAGAGTGATGCAAAAGTATGGACATCTCGATGTATATGCTTAGTCTAATAAAACAGATTAAACGGTTTCTTTTGCTGTTGTATTGAAAACGAGATTTTATTACTATTTTCCAGCTACATTCGTGTATCAATGTTCAATGATTTACAGATTAGAAGTCAGAAAGTAAGAGAGCAAAAATATATAAGCATCATGGCTATTGAATTTGGAACAGTTAGGACACTTGGGTCTCTGAAGAATCTACTCTTATGCTATCCGACACAATCTGAGGAGGATCTGTGAACGATGTTACAGGCTCTAACTCAATAGATGTCTCTTTGGATCTGTGAAACACCTCTGCAGGAATATTGATTCCTGCAAAGCCAACCATTACAGCTACAGCACCAATGAAGTCGATGAAGCTTGGTTTGTTCCCTGATAAGCTGTCTACAATGGCCGCCAATGGAACCTGTATAGTCAGCCCAGCCGATGCCACTGTGGTTGTTGTCAAAAGTACAGCCTTTGCCCATAGGTAGTCACTGAGTACATTATCTAATAAACCTGAAAACACCAAACACACATTCCAACATCAAATCCTAATGTATTACTTGCACCTTAAAGATTACAAACATATACCTTTGCCAACCACCAGACTTAACTGTTTCAAGGTTAGTGCGTTGAAGCGTTCTCGCTTTGTAAAGTTTAGTATCAGAGCAGCAGGCAAGAAGATAAAAAAGTTGAAGAGCCCTAGAAACCCAAGAAGCTGAGCCATACTGAACCGGCCGCTTCTTTCATCATCATCAAGAAGCTTCTTGCGTATAAGAGTGATGTAGACGGCGTAAAACACCATCAGCGAGAGAACATCTCCCAAAAGAGGGTTTTTAGCTGTTGCAGTCGAGTTTGATTCTGAGTCGCCAAGACTCACAATTATGGTACCAGACATACAGAGAAGCACACTGACGAGTTTCAACCACGTGAACTTTTCTCCCAAGAATATTAGTGACACCAGAAACGTGAATGGGCTTGATGAGCTGCTTAAAGATAGTATTGGACTGCAGTTAACACAAAATACAAAAAAAATCAAGAGCAGTTTCAGAACATAGCAATAAAGATGAGTTTGCAGTGTTCTTACCGTAACTGTGGTGTACTTAGAGAGAGAGATTGAAAGTAAGCTGAGCCAAGAACCAAAACGGACATATCACAAGGCTAACTTTAGCAACACGCATCCGTGTCCAACGTCCCTTCTTGTTAGGGGTGGATTTACATCTTCCCTCAAGACCCATTAGACATTGAATTAGGTCCACTTCATTATGAAACCCTACACATCTTTTTCCTATAAATAAAGAGCTATCTCCTTATGAGGAAGGAGGATGTTATCTTCTCCATTTTTAGACCTAACACTTCTACAAAAAAAAGTTTATAGATTTTTAGATTTATTTACACTTGTAATCATTCATTTAATACAATCTTTGATCTATAAATTCTTTTTGATATTCACATCTCATTTGATTCTTTCAAGATTTCTCTTAATCCTCAAAGAATCTAACCATTATCTTTAGATTCTTTGATTTGTATTGATTCAACAAAAATCACCAGCATAAACACCATTTTTAAATCAAACAGTTGGCGCTAGAAGGAGGGGACAAGGAGAACTGTCTTCAAAGATATCAAATTTGAGAGAATCCTAGATCTAACTTCATCATCTCAAAATAAAGGATGAAACTTTCTCATGAAAGTTTGTTTTTTCGGGGGATGGGACTCTCATCAAGAGCCGAGTATTGAAATCATCTTTGAAAAAGATAAGTTTGACAATCTCATCTCATTATTAAATCTCGATTCATAATAATCATGGCATAATAATAAACATGTGCTTAATCTTTGAAAAGGAAGGGAAATGATAAATTTTTTTTTTATATTTCTGACTTTAGGAGTCGTGACCGATGACGACTCTGAAAAAGAGGGAATCAAACACAGACGACGTCGATGGGGCTGTCGCTTCTTTCCCATATCGGTCGAGTTCCGTTCCATCCCCGCCAACGACGAGCGAGCCTGTGACGGAAGGAGAAAAGAGAGAGGTTGTTCACTACCTCAACGGCAGTCGTGAACTCGAAAGTTCTAAGCTTTAGAGCTCGCGACGGAGAACCGAGATCTCAGATCAGTTAGCAACGACATCCAACAACTCCTCTCTCGTCTGCTCTGATTAAAGAGTATCGGGCCACGGATTGCAACAAAGCTCGGCAAAGATTATAACAAAGCTCGAGAATGGATCCCGCGAAGCTCACGAGTTTGACCTTGATTCGAGTTTGTTGGGCTATGTTTCCTCACCGGCTTCTGTCTCCACCGCCACGTCTCGAATCTAATCACTCCCCAAACTCAGCCCATGCTTGATCTCGGCTTCATACGATCTCCTCCTCCTCGAGACATTTATGGCCTCACCGGAAGCTCTTGCTGGAGCAAAAGAGAAAGCTTGATTGAAGCCGCTCCATCAACGGCAGCTGAGAGAGAAGTTCAGCTCTGTTCTTGATTCATGAAACTACAGCAATCACAATCACAGTTTGACCTTGGAAAGCTCGTAGTCTCTTGTCACCGTCTCTCCCGGAAGGATTTGTTTTGGACATCTGAGAAGCGAGGTTGAGCTTGATCTGAGGAGCCGGGTTCTGTTGGTATCAAGAAGATCCAGGTGTTGGATCTGTCAAGCAATTCTTTCTCTGGTGTGATTGGAGTTGGTTTTGGAGGTCTTAGAGACTTGAAAACAACTTGTTAGGAGGAACTATCCCATCTTCTATCAAGAACTGCAGTTCACTTCAGTCTTTGATCTCCTTAGATACTGATTCTGGTGAAGCAACATCTCTTGATATTGTTGGTCATGAAAGAATACTCCTCAGTATCTCTTCCTTGATAGCCGTAAGCGCTGCTGCAGCCATTGTGATTGGTGTGATAGCCATCACGGTTCTCCACTTGAGAGTGAGGGCTACAACGGCATCGAGATCAGCATTACCGATCGCTTTATCTTGAGGGATGGTCTGAAGATCAGGAGCTAAGCATAAAGAGAGACTGAGCTGGTCAAGGTCCTGTTCTTTCCAGCGAGCTCTTCGACAAATATGCCGCAACCAGCACAAGCTCCTCGAGAATTCAAAGTCTAATGTGGCTCTGCTCAAAGTTCTTCTCATCTGATCCATCACTTGTCACGACCAACAACTCACCCTAACTTGGTCTCGGAATTAACCAATCTCTCTCATCTCTTCTCGTGAGCTTACTAACGAGACACTATGAAGCCCACATGGTCTTGGCAAAGAGAAGTGACCGGCTCTGTCCCTCTGTTACGAGACTACTGCAACAAGTTGGACATGAACAAGATTAAGAAGCTAGAGCTTGACATCACAAATACGGTTATGGGCTTGCCTTGGAAGTATAAGACACGGCTTTACCCACGACTCTATACGTCACCACACTTCCAGAAGCTCTTGCTTCTACCTCACGCGTCATGACCGTCTGCGTCTCTTCATAAAGTTGGAGGCCTCTCGTCCACTTCTTCGTCAAGTGCCGATCAAGAGTTCCCTTCTCGATCCAAGGCTTTGTGCAATCTTGGCAAAAGTGATGTGATGAGGAAAAATCAAGACTTCGATGCTCTCATCTCCGAACTCTGCTACGAACGCAAACTTCATAGCATAGAGCTCTTGCTTCTTCATCAAGCAAGCTCTACTAATTGACAAGATAAGTTTTCCTAACAACCTTATCAAATCATTATTATCCTGACGTTTAAGGCGTAGTCAAGTTATAGTTTGCTTCTTTAATAATTTATTATCTAACCACGATAATAAAATATTTAAAAGAAGCGATAATGGTTGTTACAACGTATTGACTTATGTTCAAAGTCACTGTATTTGATTATATCAATGTTCATGACATGTGGTTGCTAACAAGACTTAATTTTCTTGAAGCTTTGTCCATCCCCTCGCCCTGGTCTTTGCATGTTCTCGCTGCAAACCATCTCAAGATCATAGGCAAAATGCCTTCTCGTTTCACCGCAAGAAGCTCAAAACCTAATCTTGGCGACAAAGCATGATCTTGCAGTCTCGGTTTGATCTCGCAAACATCTTACATGCCGACCAGTCGCGGCAACATGCGGATCAACAAGACGACTCATCCCGTTGATTTCATTACTCCATCTACACATGGATTGCATCAATGCTGCGAAGACATGTCCACCTTGGTGACTTGTGATGTGATGAGGAAAAATCAAGACTTCGATGCTCTCATCTCCGAACTCTGCTAAGAACGCAAACTTCATAGCATAGAGCTCTTGCTTCTTCACCAAGCAAGCTTTACCAATTGACAAGATAAGTTTTCCTAACAACCTTATCAAATCATTATTATCCTGACGTTTAAGGCGTAGTCAAGTTATAGTTTGCTTCTTTAATAATTTATTATCTAACCACGATAATAAAATATTTAAAGAAGCGATAATGATCGTTACAGCGTATTGACTTATGTTCAAAGTCACTGTATTTGATTATATCAACGTTCATGACATGTGGTTGCTAACAAGATTTAATTTTCTTGAAGCTTTGTCCATCCCCTCGCACTGGTCTTTGCATGATCTCGCTGTAAACCATCTCAAGATCATAGACAGAATGCCTTCTCGTTTCACCGCAAGAAGCTCAAAACCTAATCTTGGCGACAAAGCATGATCTTGCAGTCTCGGTTTGATCTCGCAAACATCTTACATGCCGACCAGTCGCGGCAACATGCGGATCAACAAGACGACTCAACCCGTTGATTTCATTACTCCATCTACACATGGATTGCATCAATGCTGCGAAGACATGTCCACCTTGGTGACTTGATTGTGATGGGCCGTCCATGGTGGTACGTTCATAATTATGTCTATGGCAACTTGTTTTTGGCAGTTAGTCGATCGACGCTTCATCCATGGCAACTTGCTCCGGTGGTTCAGAACACTGTCCTCACAGATCGTTCGCGCAACTATCCCGGAGTAAGAAGCCTGATCGGAATCAGAAGTATGTTGATGACAGCTCGCCCGGGACAGTCCGTCTACGACACTTCATTTATGGCAACCTAACTATGACGTTCCGCTCATGACAATCATCTGCGACATGGGTACGTGCCTAGTTCATTGTCTAATAAACCCTATACATAAAATTCACAGATATCGATTTCGACTCTCTCAACGGACTTGGGGGGGCTTACTGTTAGGGGTGGATTTACATCTTCGCTCAAGGCCCATTAGACATTGAATTAGGTCCACTTCATTATGAAACCCTACAAATCTTTCTCCTATAAATAAGGAGCTATCTCCTTATGAGGAGGGAGGATGTTATCTTCTCCATTTTTAGACCTAACACTGCTACAAAAAGTTTATAGATTCTTAGATTTATTTACACTTGTAATCATTCATGTAATACAATCTTTGATCTATAAATTTTTTTTGATATTCACATCTCATTTGATTCTTTCAAGATTTCTCTTAAACCTCAAAGAATCTAACCATTATCTTTAGATTCTTTGATTTGTATTGATTCAACAAAAATCACCAGCATAAACACCATTTTTGGATCAAACACTTCTTATCTAACCCTTTGCTACCACTATCGTTAACACCATCAACAACCTCAAGCTCTAAACTTTCCAATCCAGATTCAATCTCATCTCCATCCACTCTTGCAACAACCCCTGATTCTTCAGATTTCACATCACTTTGTCCAAGCAAAACAGCTTTCTCTGATTCTACCAATTCAAGCAAATGAGACCTTTTGTTTCTCCTAAAGAGTAAACTTTCGTACGAATCTTCGAGGTAGCGACCGATCTCGAAGAGAGGAAGATAAATGATGAAGAGAGAGTTGCAAATGAAAGTGATCAAGAAGGGAGAGACGCCGGCGTCCACCACAGACTATACTACGAAGCTGGCTGCGATCCAAATCGTGGCGACGGCGAATATGTATATCAGACCTAATACCCATCTCTATACTTCACTTGACATATCTCTTCGAATCGCAATTAGTTGGGATTGAGCTCAACGGATCTCACCTATCAAGATCAATGAAAAGCATTGTGTTGGAGTAAGCTTGAAAAGGAAAGAAGATTGAGATGCAAGGCATTATCCTAATCCTACCGAGTTATGGAGATAGATACATAATATTATTAGGAGTTATCTAAAGTTATGTAATCTATTAGGATTAGGATAAACACAAGCTCTATATAAGTAGATGTCGTTTGTGTGACATACCTTAATAGAGTTTGGGGATTAAGCTTGAGTTTTGAGTTAGTTTCTCAAGTTAATAATAAGAGAGTTATACTTATTTGATCCTTGAATTCTATACATTGTACAGAGGATGAATCAAAGATCTCTCGCAGCGTAAACTAGTCGATAGCGATCTAGCTAAACCATGTGGAAGATGAATTGCGATTCAAAGTGGAATCAGAGAATCAGCGCGAAGGGGAGAGCGAGTGAGCGAGAGAGAGGGAGGGAGAGAGAGTTTGGCGGATGTTTTGAGCTTGAATATAGGCTTTATTATCGGCTCATCTTGGGATTTCTTATCAGCCCATCTTGGAATTTCTTATTAGCCCAATTATGTTTAAGGCCTTTTAGGTATACATACTGACTAGATAAGACATTTTTGTTGTTTTTCGTTTTCTTTCGTCACACGTTTTGTATTATTATTAAGTTTTTGTATTATTTATATAGATCAGTGTTCTTAAAACCGGATCGACCTGATGGTTGGATCGGGTTCGACCATGAACCAGTCATGTAATCGGGTTGAGTCTAATAATTGATTCAATCATAGACCAATCACGTAACTGGATTGAGTTTCAAAATTATTGAATTGAATAGAAACCATTAAAACCATCAAAAATCTAAAAACTAATAACATGAAGAAAAAAAACTAGATTATATTTACATATTTTATATTAAAATTTTATTTATATTTTAATTAATTATCATATTTATTAATATTACTTTTTAATTTATATATTAAAATAAATTAAATCAAGTTATTGAATCAGGTTTGACCGGTCAAACCACATTGAACTGCGAGCCAAATAATTTTAGGTTTACCTTCCGGTTGGAACGGTTTTAAAAACATTGATATGGAGTCAATAGACAACATATACTAACTCTCTTGTTTGCTTGTGTTATGGTGATTATGCGTTGCTATATAACTGATCTTTGTGGCCTTCCATGGACATAAAAGCTTTACTTATATTTTGACTAGAAACACAATATAAGTTAACTATAAAACAAAGTTTATTTTTTTGACTAAAATATAAAACAAAGTTTATCCACGCTCAAAACTGAAACCAAGACTATAATCCATGAAAATCTGCATTCCCGAGCTATGAAAACCCAGCTGGAATATACACATTGAAACGAACACTGAATCTTACAACACAAGAAGAAGGTAACAAACTGCTATCACTAGTCTCTGAAACTTTCAAAAAAAAGATGAAAACAACAAAATTCAATATTAAATCAAGAAGACAAAGATATGCAAAAAATTTAAAATCAAGAAGCACTTGGGTTCCTGGAATGTGCTGCACTTGGGTTCCGGGACTGTGCTGCATTTGTGTTCCTAGAATGTGCCCTTGAAGCAACTCCCCACTCCATTGCCTCCGCCACAGCTCTCTCCCGTTCCTCAGCCGTCACAGGGCCCTTGAGGGTTCAGCCGTCTGCTGAGGAGGAGGAACGTCGTCGTAGTGTGGAACAGAGATAGAGCCATCAGGAGCAGTTCCCAAGAAACCGAGAGCGGTCACAACGTCGCTCATGAGTGGCCGTACAGTTGCCTCTTCCTGTAAACACATGGCCGCGACCGCCACGGCCTGGTTAAGTGCTTTCTCCGGGAACACTCCTTCCAGACTTGGATCCGCTAACTCCGGGAATCTACTCGGTTCTTTGAACACAGGATGTGCCTAAAAAACAACAAGAACTTTAATGTTAAATAAGGCCGGATCTGAAAATTTAGGGACCGTAAAGGAGAAAGCATAGAATGAGCGTGAGGTAATAATTTTGTTGATATGAAGGGCCGCTACAACAAATAGTACTACATCCTTGATCGTGATTTAATTAAAAAAAAATCATAATTTGAGCCAAGGCCAAAACTCACCCAAGTCACTAGGTTCTGTTCATCTTTGGGCCTGGTTGTGTCAATAACTCTTCGTCCAGTTATCAACTCCAACAACACAACTCCAAAGCTGTAAACATCAGATTTAATGGTTAACTGACCGGTTCTTTGATACTCTGGAGCACAGTACCCGTAAGTTCCCATTACTCTTGAAGACACATGTTGCTTGTCTCCGACAGGACCTAGCTTTGCAAGCCCAAAATCGGATAACTTGGCGTTGAAGTCACTGTCCAAAAGGATGTTAGCTGCCTTGAGATCTCTATAGATCACCGGAGGATCTGCCTTGTCATGCAAGTATTCAAGACCCATCGCGGCTCCTAGGGCAATTCTGATCCTTGTGTCCCAATCCAACGGTACTTGATCAGGTGTTAGATCTGTAAACATTACAATCAACAATCAAATACTGTAAACTAAGCCAATAAAATAGTGTATACTACCGATCTTTAGTTTTGTAAAGTTTACCGAGGAGATGATCTTTAAGTGAACCACGAGACATGTATTCGTAGGCAAGAAGTCTCTGGTCTCCATCAGCACAATGAGATTCACGAGATGCTTGTGATGCAAGAGACTTAACATCAACACTTCTACGATGAACTCTTTGTTCCCTTGCAGCCCATTTCTATCTAATTGCTTCACTGCCACAATCTGAATCCAAAACAACCATTACACAATTCATGAGTCACTTGTTTTAACAAGTCATGTACAATATTCATCAAATATTAACGTATTTAGGTTTCAATTAAATTAATTTATACAATAGTATATATGTTTTAGGTAAACATAACTAGTTAAACCTAAACAAAGACATCTTTCTAACGTGTAGTATTTATCTTCTATAATCAAACTATTGATATCCTTTTCATGTGACCAGTTAGTCCAATCAAAGATCCACAAAGATCTTGAAACTACATAGTACTAACCTTGCCAGATTTTTCGAGTCAAATGGACGGGCTAGGCGGATTTGGGTGTGTCTATATGGGCATAATTTTTTTCGGTGCGTTTTTGGTCGAAGCCCAAACATGACCATATCCAAATAGGACCATGACCAGTTGGATTGCCCATGGGGCCCAAACACCCACTTAATGTAAATAGTCTAATTTTTTAATTTAAAAAATGTACAGATGCTTCATCTGGGTGTTGTTCGTTTCTGTATTTTGTCTAGGAAAACGCATTTTTGCGGTTTTGTTTTACAATTTTGGTGGAAAAATGTGTGTTTACGGTTTTGGCGGGAAAACGCGTTTTTGCAATTTTGTCGGGAAAATGCGTTTGGCAGGAAAACGCGTTTGGTGGAAAAACGAGTTTTGACGGAAAAACGCGTTTTTTTGTGGGAAAATGTATTTTTGCAGGAAAACACATTTTTGCGGGAAATTGCGTTTTTGCAGGAAAACACGTTTAACGGGAAAATGCGTTTTTGCGGGAAAATGAGTTTTTACAGAAAATTCGTTTTTACGTGAAAATGTATTTTTGCGGGGAAAGACATTTTTGCGAGAAAACACATTTTTGCAGGAAAACGCATTTTGGCGGGAAAAACGTGTTTTTGCGAGAAAGTGCGTTTTTCAGGAAAATGCGTTTTGCAAGAAAGCTCATCTTTACGGGAAAATATGTTTTTGCAAAAAAATGCGTTTTGCGAGAAAATGCGTTTTGGTGGAAAAACGCGTTTTGCGAGAAAACACTTTTTGTGAGTGTAAGAAATATTATCATTAGAAAGATAATGTTTCTATACCATAATGTGGTCTTTTGGTAAACTTAATCTTATTGAGATTGTTAAATCCTAATGATACTTGGTAACCAATAAAATGGTAACAAAAGGAGTTTAGTTTCTTATGATGATGATTAACTAATGGACAAGTAATAGATTCTAGAAGGTTTCTCACTTGATGACTCATAAAACATGTGTCATTGTAAGAAAGCATTTGAAATAAATTCAATGCATCAAAGGAGAACAAGTTCATTGTATGAAAAATGCTTCTAGAAGTCTAAACACTTGTCATTAATCAACCATGATGGATGGTTGAGATTAAAGAAGAAACTTGCCAAGAAAGTTAAAAAGACTTGGTGAGCAAGTTTTTGCTCCCTCTCACCACCTATAAATAGTGGTCTTTGGACCATCACAAAGACACATCAAGAAAATCCTAAGAAAGCAACACATTAAGAAGGTTTTGGGCAAGGGGAGAGAAACTTCAAAAACTTGTTTGAAGATCAAGATCTCATCTTTCATATCAAAGCCATTCAAGAAGGTTTCCGCAACTATGCAAGGAGGTACTCCGATAAACTCTCTTATAATTCTATTATGTGATTAGTTTAGATGTTAAAGATCTTAGGGTTTATGTAAATCATCTTTAACAGTGAGAAAATGCGTTTTTACGGGAAAACGCGTTTTTGCGAGAAAACTCATTTTGCGGGAAAACGTGTTTTTGCGAGAAAATTCATTTTGCGGAAAAACGCGTTTTGCAGGAAAACGTGTTTTCCCCCAAATACATTAACCCTAGACATTTTTAATATTTGGGCCTCTCAATATCCATATGGGTTTGCCCATTTGGGCTATAGGTGTATTTGGGCGTCGTCCATTTGGACAAAACATTTTATGGTCAAATATGGGTGTCCATATAAGCCTATATTAATTTGGACATGGATCACCCATGAACAACCCGCCCATTTGACATCTCTACCCTTGTACACCTTACCAAAGCCTCCTTCACCGATCAGACATTCTTGTCTAAAATTCTTGGTAGCAGTAGCCAGCTCCCTGAAGGTGAATGTCTGTGCAGCAATGTTGTTCGAGATTTCTTTTTCTGCATCATTGTTCTTGTTCTTCTCAACCTCAGTCTTAGTTGGAATCTCTGCAAGGACCAAAAAATCTAGGCTTATAAAACCCTAACATATATATAATTGGAAATTATCTAAATTTTTTATATAGAATGTTCTGAGCTTACCAGGGTGTGTTTTGTTGTTGTCTCGACCGGTCACCTTGCCATTTCTCCGGCGGCTGTTGTTATCTGAATCTTCGGGAGTTCTTTTCTTTTCATGGAAATAAAAGCATGAGAAGCAATTCATCTTCTTATCTAATTCCCTTTCGCGAGGAACCCTTTCTCAAGTAACCTTCAATCTCTCTTTCTTCTTCTTGTGATTAAAGATCAATAAATGTCTGCATTGGCAAGAAGAAAACATTATATAATCCAGATAAAGAGAGAACTATCTGAAATTTTATTTTTGTTGAGAGAAAGCAAAGCAAATGAACCTTGGATTCCTTCTTCATAAACATGGTTGCTTCTTTCCCAAAAAAACCTTTTAGGGTTTTCCCTTTATATCTTCACCTTAATATCAAGATCTCACAAAACCCAGGTCAAGAGAAAGAAAATCAACACCAAAACCGTCGGGATACGAAGCGCTGAAGAGACTCCTTGAAAATTGGATTATTCAGGTTTAGGTTTCTGAATTTCTCTTAATATAGACAATTAAACTATTGTGTGTTAATGAATGTAATAGATTATGAAAAAATGGGGCCCGTCCATAACCGTTGCTCTCATGTTCGTGTGCCTCACATTCCTCTAAGAAATATATTTTGGAGATTTTAAACAAATAAAGAAGATGAAGAATGACATGGAGACCATGAAGTGAATAGAATAGAATGCAACAAAAGGGTTGGATGTAATGTTGATGGTTGCACGCACTACTTATTTTTCAAAATGGAAATGCTAATTATTGTAACATTATTATTATTCCCAATTATATCTTTAAAACTTGAGATTAAATAGATATATGAGACCTGGAAATGACTTGGTACCGAACATGTTTTTAGATTTAGCATTGGTTCAGCCTTGACTTAGGCCACCATATACGATTATCACGACCAGAGACATAACTCATACAATAAACATTCATCGACCGATGCAGCGGATTCGATCTCGAGATAAAAAAACAAGCAATTACCACATAAACTTAAGGCTATGCCCCATCTTTTTAAAATCTGGTTCGACAGAAAGGTCTAGACACGCCCTACAAATGGAATAGTCGAGGCACAATTCTTTTATGGCTTGTTAAAAACATTTTTCGGAAGAAAAACTCGATATACCCATCGTTAGTAGTTATATGGTCCGATAAATGTAAAAAGGTACCGAACACCTTTTTTGATTTAGAATTGGTTCAGCCTTGGCTTAGGCCACCATATATGATTATCTCGACCAGAGACATAACTCATACAATAAACATTCATCGACCGATGCAACGGATTCGATCTCGAGATAAAAAAACAAGCAATCACCACATAAACTTAAGGTTATGCTCCATCTTTTTGAAATATGGTTCGACAGAAAGGTCTAGACACGCTCTGCAAATGGAATAGTCGATGCACAATTCTTTTAAGGCTTGTTAAAAACATTTTTCGGCAGAAAAACTCGATATGCCCATCGTTAGTAGTTACATGGTTGGATAAATGTAAAAAGGTACTGAACACCTTTTTAGATTTAGCATTGGTTCAGCCTTGACTTAGGCCACCATATATGATTATCTCGACCAGAGACATAACTCATACAATAAGCATTCATCGACCGATGCAGCGGATTCGATCTCGAGATAAAAAAACAAGCAATTACCAAATAAACTTAAGGCTATGCCCCATATTTTTAAAATCTGGTTCAACAGAAAGGTCTAGACACGCCCTACAAATTGAATAGTCGAAGCACAATTCTTTTATGGCTTGTTAAAAAAAAATTTCGGAAGAAAAACTCGATATGCCCATCGTTAGTAGTTATATGGTCGGATAAATGTCAAAGGTACCGAACAGCTTCTTAGATTTAGCATTGGTTCAGCCTTGGCTTAAGCCACCATATATGATTATCTCGACCAGAGACATAACTCATACAATAAGCATTCATCGACCGATGCAACGGATTCGATCTCGAGATAAAAAAACAAGCAATTACCA
>NC_027754.1:13371259-13375896 GCF_000695525.1 Brassica oleracea var. oleracea
TTAGGCCACCATATATGATTATCTCGACCAGAGACATAACTCATACATTAAACATTCATCGACCGATACAGCGGATTCGATCTCGAGATAAGAAAACAAGCGATTACCAAATAAACTTAAGGCTATGCTCCATCTTATTTAATTATTGTTCGACCGAGAGGTCTAGCCACGCCCTGCAAATGAGATAGTCGATGCACAATTCCTTTAAGGCTTGTTAAAAACATTTTTCGGCAGAAAAACTCGATATGCCCATCGTTAGTAGTTCCATGGTCGGATAAATGTAAAAAGGTACCGAACACCTTTTTAGATTTAGCATTGGTTCAGCCTTGACTTAGGCCACCATATATGATTATCTCGACCAGAGACATAACTCATACAATAAGCATTCATCGACCGATACACCGGATTCGATCTCGAGATAAAAAAAACAAGCAATTACCACATAAACTTAAGGCTATGCTCCATCTTTTTTAAATCTGGTTCGACAGAAAGGTCTAGACACGCCCTGTAAATGGAATAGTCGATGCACAATTCCTTTAAGGCTTGTTAAAAACATTTTTCGGCTGAAAAACTCGATATGCCCATCGTTAGTAGTTATATGGTTGGATAAATGTAAAAAGGTACTGAACTCATTTTTAGATTTAGCATTGGTTCAGCCTTGGCTTAGGCCACCATATATGATTATCTCGACCAGAGACATAACTCATACAATAAGCATTCATCGACCGATGCAGCAGATTCGATCTCAAGATAAAAAAACAAGCAATCACCACATAAACTTAAGGCCATGCTCCATCTTTTTAAAATATGGTTTGACAGAAAGGTCTAGACACGCCCTGCAAATGGAATAGTCGATGCACAGTTTCATTAAGGCTTGTTAAAAACATTTTTCGGCAGAAAAACTCGATATGCCCATCGTTAGTAGTTACATGGTCGGATAAATGTAAGAAGGTACCGAAAACCTTTTTAGATTCAGCATTGGTTCAGCCTTGGCTTAGGCCACCATATACGATTATCTCGACCAGAGACATAACTCATACAATAAGCATTCATCGACCGATGAAGCGGATTCGATCTCGAGATAAAAAAAACAAGGAATTACCACATAAAATTAAGGCTATGCCCCATCTTTTTAAAATCTGGTTCGACAGAAAGGTCTAGACACGCCCTGCAAATGGAATAGTCGATGCACAGTTTCATTAAGGCTTGTTAAAAACATTTTTCGGCAGAAAAACTCGATATGCCTATCTTTAGTAGTTATATGGTCGGATAAATGTAAAAAGGTCACGAACACTTTTTTAACATTTAGCATTGGTTCAACCTTGACTTAGGCCACCATATATGAGTATCTCGACCAGAGACATAACTCATACAATAAGCATTCATCGACCGATGAAGCGGATTCGATCTCGAGATTAAAAAACTAGCCAATACCACATAAACTTAAGGCTATGCCCCCATCTTTTTTAAATCTGGTTTGGCAGAAAGGTCTAGAAACACCATGCAAATGGAATAATCGAAGCACAATTCCTTTAAGGCTTGTTAAAAACATTTTTCGGCAGAAAAACTCGATATGTTAGTAGTTACATGGTCGGATAAATGTAAAAGGTACCGAACACCTTCTTTGATTTAGCATTGGTTCAGCCTTGGCTTAGGCCACCATATATGATTATCTCGACCAGAGACATAACTCATACAATAAGCATTCATCGATCGATGCAGCGGATTCGATCTCGAGATAAAAAAACAAGCCAATACCACATAAAATTAAGGCTATGCCCCTATCTTTTTTAAATCTGGTTCTACAGAAAGGTGTAGAAACGCCCTGCAACCTTTTTAGATTTAGCATTGGTTCAGCCTTGACTTAGGCCACCATATATGATTATCTCGACCAGAGACATAACTCATACAATAAGCATTCATGGACCCATGCAGCGGAATCGATCTCGAGATAAAAAAACAAGTTATTACCACATAAACTTAAGGCTATGCTCCATCTTTTTGAAATATGGATCGACAGAAAGGTCTAGACATGCCCTGCAAATTGAATAGTCGATGCACAATTCCTTTAAGGCTTGTTAAAAACATTTTTTGGCAGAAAAACTCGATATGCCCATCGTTAGTAGTTATATGGTCGGATAAATGTAAAAGGTACCGAACACCTTCTTTGATTTAGCATTGGTTCAGCCTTGGCTTAGGCCACCATATATGATTATCTCGACCAGAGACATAACTCATACAATAAGCATTCATCGACCGATGCAGCGGATTCGATCTCGAGATAAAAAAACAAGCAATTACCGCATAAACTTAATGCTATGCTCCATCTTTTTGAAATATGGATCGACAGAAAGGTCTAGACATGCCCTGCAAATTGAATAGTCGATGCACAATTCCTTTAAGGCTTGTTAAAATCATTTTTCGAAAGAAAAACTCGATATGCCCATTTTTAGTTGTTATATCGTCGGATAAATGTAAAAAGGTACCGAACACCTTTTTAGATTTAGCATTGGTTCAGCCTTGACTTAGGCCACCATATATGATTATCTCGACCAGAGACATAACTCATACAATAAGCATTCATCGACCGATGCAGCGGATTCGATCTCGAGATAAAAAAACTAGGCAATACCACATAAACTTAAGGCTACGCCCCATCCTTTTTAAATCTGGTTCGACAGAATGGTCAAGAAATGCCCTGCAAATGGAATAGTCGAAGCACAATTCCTTTAATGCCTGTTAAAAACATTTTTTGGCAGAAAAACTCGATACGCCCATCTTTTGTAGTTCTATGGTCGGATAAATGTAAAAACGTATCGAACACCCTTTTAGATTTAGCATTGGTTCAGCCTTGGCTTAGGCCACCATATATGATTATCTCGACCAGAGACATAACGCATACAATAAGCATTCATCGACCAATGCAGCGGATTCGATCTTGAGATAAAAAAACAAGCAATCACCACATAAACTTAAGGCTATGCTCCATCTTTTTGAAATATGGTTCGACAGAAAGGTCTAGACGCGCCCTGCAAATGGAATAATCGATGCACAATTCCTTTAAGGCTTGTTAAAAACATTTTTCGGCAGAAAAACTCGATATGCCCATTTTTAGTAGTTATATCGTCGGATAAATGTAAAAACGTACCGAACACCTTTTTACATTTAGCATTGGTTCAGCCTTGACTTTGGCCACCATATATGATTATCTCGACCAGAGACATAACTCATACAATAAGCATTCATCGACCGATGCAGCAGATTCTATCTCGAGATAAAAAAACATGCCAATACCACATAAACTTAAGGCTATGCCCCCATCTTTTTTAAATCTGGTTCGACAGAAAGGTGTAGAAACACCCTGCAAATGGAATAGTCGAAACACAATTCCTTTAAGGCTTGTTAAAAATATTTTTTGGCTGAAAAAATCGATATGCCCATCTTTAGTAGTTATATGGCGGATAAATGTAAAAAGGTACCGAACACCTTTTTAGATTTAGCATTGGTTCAGCCTTGACTTAAGCCACCATATGTGATTATCTCGACTAGAGACATAACTCATACAATAAGCATTAATCGACCGATTCAGCGGATTCGATCTCGAGATAAAAAAACAAGCTATTACCACATAAACTTAAGGCTATGCTCCATATTTTTTACATCTGGTTCGACATAAAGGTCTAGAAACGCCCTGCAAATGGAATAATCGAAGCACAATTCCTTTAAGATTTGTTAAAAACATTTTTCGGCAGAAAAACTCGATGTGCCCATTTTAGGAGTTATATGGTCGGATAAATGTAAAACGGTACAAAACACCTTTTTAGATTTAGCATTGGTTCAGCCTTGACTTTGGCCACCATATATGATTATCTCTACCAGAGACATAACTCATACAATAAGCATTCATCGACCGATGAAGCGGATTAGATCTCGAGATAAAAAAACAAGCCAATACCACAAAAACTTAAGGCTACGCCCCATCCTTTTTAAATCTGGTTCGACAGAAAGGTCTAGAAACGTCCTGCAAATGAAATAGTCGAAGCACCATTCCTTTAAGGCTTGTTAAAAAAAATTTTGGCAGAAAAACTCGATACGCCCATCTTTTGTAGTTCTATGGTCGGATAAACGTAAAAAGGTACCGAACACCTTTTTAGATTTAGCATTGTTTCAGCCTTGGCTTAGGCCACCATATATGATTATCTCGACCAGAGACATAACTCATACAATAAGCATTCATCGATCGATGCAGCGGATTCGATCTCGAGATAAAAAAACAAGCAATCACCACATAAACTTAAGGCTATGCTCCATCTTTTTGAAATATGGTTCGACAGAAAGGTCTAGACACGCCCTGCAAATGGAATAGTCGATGCACAATTCCTTTAAGCCTTGTTAAAAACATTTTTCGGCAGAAAAACTCGATATGCCCATCGTTAGTAGTTACATGGTCGGATAAATGTAAAAAGGTACCGAACACCTTTTTAGATTTAGCATTGTTTCAGCCTTGGCTTAGGCCACCATATATGATTATCTCGACCAGAGACATAACTCATACAATAAGCATTCATCGATCGATGCAGCGGATTCGATCTCGAGATAAAAAAACAAGCAATCACCACATAAACTTAAGGCTATGC
>NC_027754.1:13377720-13378981 GCF_000695525.1 Brassica oleracea var. oleracea
AACACCTTTTTAGATTTAGCATTGGTTCAGCCTTGACTTAGGCCACCATATATGAATATCTCGACCAGAGACATAACTCATACAATAAGCATTCATCTACCGTTGCAGCGGATTCGATCTCGAGATAAAAAAAACAAGCCAACACTACATAAACTTAAGGCTATGTCCCCATATTTTTTAAATCTGGTTCGACATAAAGGGGAAGGAACGCCCTGCAAATGGAATAGTCGAAGCACAATTCCTTTAAGGCTTGTTAAAAACATTTTTCGGCAGTAAAACTCGATATGCCCATTTTTAGGAGTAATATTATCGGATAAATGTGAAATGGTACAGAACACCTTTTTAGATTTAGCATTGGTTCAGCCTTGACTTTGGCCACAATATATGAATATCTCGACCAGAGACATAACTCATACAATAAGCATTAATCGACCGATTCAGCGAATTCGATCTTGAGATAAAAAAAACAAGCTATTACCACATAAACTTAAGACTATGATCCATCTTTTTTAAATCTGGTACGCAGAAAGGTCTAGAAACGCCCTGCAAATGTAATAGTCGACGCACAATTCCTTTAAGATTTGTTAAAAACATTTTTCGGCAGAAAAACTCGAGATGGCCATTTTTAGGAGTTATATGATCGAATAAATGTAAAAAGGTACCGAACACCTTTTTAGATTTAGCATTGGTTCAGCCTTGACTTTGGCCACTATATATGATTATCTCTACCAGAGTCATGACTCATACAATAAGCATTCATCGACCGATGCAGCGAATTCGATCTCAAGATAAAAAAACAAACCAATACCACATAAACTTAAGGCTATGCCCCCATATTTTTTAAATCTGGTTCGACAGAAAGATCTAGAAACACCCTACAAATGGAATAGTCGAAGCACGATTCCTTTAAGGCTTGTTAAAAACATTTTTCGGCAGAAAAACTCGATATGCCCATTTTTAGTAGTAATATCGTCGAATAAATGTAAAAAGGTACCGAACACCTTTTTAGATTTAGCATTTGTTCAGCCTTGACTTAGGCCACCATATATGATTATCTCGACCAGAGACATAACTCATACAATAAGCATTCATCGACCGATGCAGCAGATTCGATCTCGAGATAAAAAAACAAGCCAATACCACATACACTTAAGGCTATGCCCCATCCTTTTTAAACCTGGTTCGACAGAAAGGTCTAGAAACGCCCAGCAAATGGAATAGTCGAAGCACAATTCCTTTAAGGCTTGTTAAAAACATTTTT